>NW_006922563.1:0-6348 GCF_000298275.1 Orycteropus afer afer
ATTTATATTATATAATCAATTAAGATATATTTAAATAAAAATAAACATTTTTTGCATACAATTAAAGGATGTAGTTGCAAATATGTATGCATTTATGTATGATACCTATAGAGTAGTAGATGTATCTGAAGAAATAAAAACTTATAAAGGTAACATCTATACTATAAGCAGCAAACCAAACCAAACTCACTGTCATCAAGTCTATTCCAACTCTCAGTGACCCCCAGTGGATTTCTAAGGCTATAAATCTTTATGGAAGTAGATTGCCTCATTTTCCTCCTACGGAGCAGCTGGTGGGTTTGAAATGCCAACTTTCTGTTTTGCAATCAAATGCCTTACCCATTACACTACTGGGATTCAATATAAGCAGAAGTCTTATAGAACTGCATAAATTTTTCATTTTGTTTATCTGATTGAAATTGTTCAATAATAATAAAGCATTACTGTAATAAAGGATTATAATTATATAATAAAGAATGTAAAATATTCCAAATGCTTCAGTAGATGTGATTTTTTTAAAACTAAAAATGTAATTCAAATATTATGCTTGTTCTCTTTGTATCTGCCTGGTACTGCTATATTGTCCTCCTACCTCCAATGACACAGTCCTCCTGAAACCTGTTACTTGTTGTATTTCTGCTAATTTTTATTACTCATAAAATGTATTCAAGGCTATTGATTGTAGGTCACCAGGGATCTTTTGTATTTTTTTACATGGCTTGTTCAGAATTTTTTTTTTTTAAATAGTGTTATACTTGATATTGTGAAATTGTTTCTCACTCTAGAAATGTTTTAGAATATTGTCTCTTCCAAGTGGATAGAGTTACTGACATTAACCATCTCTTACAGTAATTTATTCTATTCAATGATGGAGATAATGAGAATATATTTCAGGATTGATAATAGCACTAAGTTCACTGTAAGGAAGTCTGCCAAATTTGTTGAAGTTGAAAATTGCTGGGAGCTCTACTCATCGCTGAACATACCAGTGAATGTAAAGACATAAAAGTCTTTATAAAACTATCACTTTCCACATAGCAGTTTCCACATGCAGAAACTCTTGATTTACTAACAAAACAGTAAGTATGATAAAGCGTATATCTTTGATTGTAATTCCCTTTGTAGTATCAAGGTCATATTTTTCTCAGGAAAATGAAATAGATTTCAAGGATAATGCGTATTTTTTTTCTATGTATCTAAGGTACGAAAAGCCACTTTTTAGAATGAATTTTGCTCGAATAGGTAAATGTCATTGTTTAGACATAGTATATAAACAATTATGCATTTAATGTAATGCAAGAAATGTCAGTGACAACTTGGGCTTTATGTTCAGCCAAAATTAAAATTATCAAAGTATCTTTATTACTGTTTAATCATGCCCCTGTGCTCTGCCCCCTCCCACAACAAAATAATAATTAATATTAATAGGTGGCACCAACTCATTACACATCCCTTTGTTCATTTTAAAATTTTGATTGAAAGAGAGAATAAACAGAAATCAGTTAGTTGCACTTTAGTGTCAACTGATATGTTATCTTCATTATAACTTGTCCACTCAATCCAACAACACCACTACCACTTTGGAGAAAATATATATACATGTATTTTGATGACTGAAAAATACTTGAGGTTTAAAGAGTTGAGTAAGGTTTCACAGTGTTCCACAAGTTACCTGAGAAATTTGGAAAAACTGTTGGTAAAAGAGAGTTGCGTTACAAAAAGGAAAAAAGTTCTTCTACATCGCAATTTAATATGTTGTATTTTTATGCAAATATCATGCACTTGCCTTTTATGTTTGTCAACAGAACCTTCTTCATGCAAGGTATTTTCATAAGCACTGTGCTATTTTTTTTTTTCATGTTACTATAAAAAAAATAGCCTAACACCTACGAAAATACCTTGTATAGGGTTGAAGAGGAAGTGATTGGCTAGCAAACATAGAAGGCTTGCATCGTTTGAGTAAAAATATGGTAAATAGTTGATAGTTGCTAAATGAAAGGTTAAAGTCAATAAAATTGTTGTATCTTTCAGGAAAATTATGAACCTTGGTCAGCACCTCTTTGCTATCTCAATAACACTGTGAAAAGTCACAGATAACTTTGCCCTTACCTCAACAAGGGCACAGGAAGTTAAGCAATAAAGTGAAACAGCTTGTAAAATAAATTGGATATGCAAGGGAAAATTTGTTATGTTCATTGATGTCAGAAAACTTCAAGCCTTTAGATACTGATTGTGTATTGGAAACCTTTGAGTCCTTACTGGTGTAATTAATGGCGGAAGCAGCACAAGAGAAATCCATGGAGTACTTTATCACAAACTCAGAACCTAAGGTTTTTCTGTTTTGTTTGTTTTGTTTGATTTATTTTAAGAGCTTGTTTTACATTTAACATTACATGTACATTTAGTTTCACTCCCCATTTACCATGTCCAACCCTAACCCAGTTTCTTCCCTTCCCTGTCCAGTAACCTTCCCCCTGTGCCCCTCATATTTATACCCTCCTGTTTGTCCTTCATTTACTTAGTTTGAGTGTTGGTCCTCTGGTGCCCCGTGGTCTATTGCTTTAAGGAATGTAATACCATAGAGTATGTGGGTGCGTCATCCTGGGCTGAGTGGTCTTCATGTACATCTTGTTAACTATTGGGTTGAGAGACAGCTCCAGGGAGTAAGTTTTATTCCAGGTGCAGAATGTATTCCAGGGCCATAGTATCGGGGTTCTCACCAGATTTCATCTGACAAGTAATTCTGGTCATTATAGAGTTTTTGGATTTTGTTCCATGTTTTTTTTCTTTTTTTAATTCTCACTCTATCCAGGATCTCCAGATTTGATCTTCCCCTGAGTGGTTGGCATTGGTAGCCAGGTACCATCTAGCTCTTCTGGCCTTGAGGGCCATCATGTCCTAGGTCTGATTGCTTTCAAATGTCCTTTTTTTTTTTTTTTTTCCCCTCTCTTCTTCACTTCCAATGCTAGGAGACCATTAGCTGCATCTTAGATGACCACTTGAAAGCTTTTAAGACCCCAGTCACTAATCACCAATGTAGGATGCAGAACAAGGCTTTTATGTATTTTGTTGTGCCAATTGAGTCTGGTGCCCCCCAGTACTATGGTCCTGAGATGGCAGATCTATTGGATCTCTCTCCCATAGTGTCTGGTTGTCTGTGAGAGATTACTCTCTGTCTTCTATTATTTCTGTAAGGATTTCAGGTATTTTGTATCACTGGTCTGTGCAAGATTAGCCTCAGCTGAATCTATCCTTGGTCTAGAGTATACTTCTGTTCACTGTCCCACATCTGATTGTCTCAGGTATTTGTGTTTTTCTGTAGCCTGGTGTTTGGTTGTTAATGGCAATGCAGTATTGCAGACACATTGGTTGGTATTAGCATCTGTCATCTATCACTTATGTGCACAATTCGGTGTCCTCCCATTTCCTAATGTTATCATGAGGGTCACAGATCCTTTCCATATATAGCTCCCCCTACCTGTGACAGCGGGAGCTCTGGTAGCATAGTGGCTAAGTCACTTGCCTGCTAACCAGACGGCTGGTGGTTCAAACCCACCAGCCGCTCCTCGGAAGGAAGGTTGGGCAATCCTACTTCCGTAGTGATACTGCCTCGGAAACCCAAGGAGGGGTCGCTATGAGTCGGGGCCGACTCAACGGCACATAACAACAACAACAACAACCTGTGACAGCATGTGGGCCCCAACTAGCCCAAAGTTAATCCCTCCTCTTCCTTCCCATCCCGGTAACCTACAAAGTGAGTTCCTTTTCCCAAGCAAACCCTTCTTTGTCTTTTTACAGTAATGAGCTCATACAGTACTTATCTTTCTGTGATTGACTTATTTTACTCAGCATATGTCATGCAAGTTCATCCGTGTTGTGAGATGATTTGCATGCCCCTCACTGTTCTTTAATGTAGCATAGTATTCCATTGTGTGCACATACCATAATTTGAGGACCTAAAGATTCTTGACTTCTGATTTCAATATCTTATTATTAGGCAAAAGTGGCAAAAATAAAAGATAGAAGCAATTCATTAGACTGGAAGGTGAAGGCAGTCATCATTCTGTTACCAATGAATATAATACAGATTGTTTTGGTTATCTAGTGCCACTCTGACAAGAACATATACCACAAATGGAATGGCCTTAACAAACAGGAGTTTATTTTACAATTTGGAGGTTTTAAGTCCATATTCAAAGTGCTAGGCTCTAAGGGCTGGGTGAAAGCCCCTCAACCTTGGGCTTCAGCTCTGCCTTTTGCTCCCAGCCCACTGAAGCTAGAGGCATATCTTCACTCAGGCAGCTACTGGCTGCTGAGGCTAACAAGCCCAAGGTTAACAAATAAAATGGCACAGTCCCAATGTTACCAAACCACACAGCAGGCCATTAATTAAAGTCCATTGTAAGTCCCAAGGTCGGCAGAGCATGGCAGGCTGCTGAACAACAACACAGCTACATGAAGGGTCCAAGCGAGCCATAAGCTAGAGGCCATTCCAGAAGCTGCTGCTTATATACAGGAAGCAAACCACATTCCCTAAAGCAGCTACTCAGCTGCTCACAGTAGATTGCACCATGGAGTTGATTACCAGTCCCATCATGGGGAATAACTACGACCAACTGCCCAGCCACTCCACCAGGCCCAGCCAAGTTGACGCACAAACTGAACTATCACACACATGTTCAGTAAAAGAATGTACATAAACAGGAAAAACCTGCATTGTTTGGGTGGAGAAGAGGACTTAGGTTACTAACAGGAATAAACCATATTAGTCCTAAAGGCAAACCAACAAACAAAATCTTCTTTAGAATAAATCCCTTAAGCTCTGCTCTAGAGTCTGTCTGTTGTTGTTGTTGTTATGTGCCGTCGAGTCGGCCCGACTCATAGCAACCCCTCCTTGGGTTTCCGAGGCAGTATCACTACGGAAGTAGGATTGCCCAACCTTCCTTCCAAGGAGTGGCTGGTGGGTTTGAACCACCAGCCGTCTGGTTAGTAGGCAAGTGTCTTAGCCACTATGCTACCAGAGCTCCCAGAGTCTGTTTAGTGAGCCCAAGTTATATGTTACGTATTGGCATTTTTTAAAAGATCCAGATGTCAGGAAAGCAATGGTGAAATTTTGTGATTTAGTTTGTGAAGAATGCTTGATATTCAAGGGACATTATTTACACATAAAATTCTACCTCATCAACAATCTAGTTTAGTCACATGGGAAAATCCTAATGAGTAGATGGAAGTGGAACATTAGGGGCAAAAAGGAATGAAGACTAAAAGTCTATGTTGAGTTTTTGAGCATTAAAAATAATGTATAAGAAAAGTTCTGTGCTTATCACATATGGATTGGACAGAAACCAGAAGTCAGTAATGAAAAACAGTACTGTAACAACATTCATTCTGCTCGGCTCACTGATGACCACCCTCAGCTAAAGGTGTTGACTTTTCTCTTTCTCACCTACACATTGAGTGTAACTGGGAACCTGACAATCATCACCCTCACCTTTGTGGATTATCACCTGAAAACACCTATGTACTTTGTCTTAATTTTTTTTTTTTTTTTCTTTTTTGGAGATCTCTTTCACCACTGCTTGTATTCCTAGATACTTGTATAACATAGCAATAGGTGACAACATCATTACCTTAACGCTTGTGTTTTCCAAGTGTGTTTAGTGACTTCTGTGGAATAACAGAGTTTTTTCTCCTGGCTGCCATGTCCTATGACCATTATGTGGCCATCTGCAAACCCTTGCACTATGTGACCATAATGAGCAGCAGGGTCTGCAAGATTCTCATTGTCTGTTGTTTGATGGCTGATTCATGTGTAATAATCCCATCCCTGAGCCTGGGTTTAAATCTAGAATTTTGTGACTCTATCATAATCATTTTTCCTATGATGCACTCCCCCTTGTGAAAGATCTCCTGCTCAGACACATGGATTATGGAACAGACAGTTATCATCTGTGCTGTGCTGACACTTACTTGTGTAGTTCTGTCATACGGTAGTATCATCAGGACAATATTTTGATTCCCCTCTGTGCAGCAAAGGAAAAAGGTTTTTCCAACCTGTTCTTCCCACACGATTTTAGGTTCCATTATTTACAGCACATGCATTTTCATCTACATGAATCCCATAGCAAAGGAAGAAGTGACTGTTAATAGTGGCTTCACTGTTTATTTCTTCTGTTTCATCTACATTGAACACATTTATTTAACCCTGAGGAATAATCAAGTTAATAAAACATTCAAGGATTCATTAAAAAAAAAAAAAAGACATTGCTTTCAACTTAGTAAAAGTATATATATATATATATGTATGTGTGTATGTGTGTGTGTGTATATATATATATATGTATATGT
>NW_006922563.1:6448-11914 GCF_000298275.1 Orycteropus afer afer
ATATAGAGATAAATATTGATGTAAGTGTGTGTGTGTTTGTATATATACATATATAAAGCCAAACTCACTGCCATAGGGTCAAATCCGATTCATAGAGACCTCTCCTGGATTTCTGAGGCAGTATCACTACAGAAGTATATTACCCAACCTTCCTTCTGATGAGTGACTGGTGGGTTTTAATTACTAGGCTTGCCAGTTAGCAGTCGAATGCCTTAGGCACTCCACGACCAGAACTCCCAGCTCTGTTCTGTGCTTAGAATCAGGGGTTCTTGTGCTAAAGGAAAAACAGATATAGCATGCATGCAGGATTAGTTACCAATCTTCCAAAAGTGAGATAGGGCAATGAGTAATTAAGAAAGGAATGTTTCCTATGAGTTCTCCATAGTGAGATAATCTTTAAGAGAATTTGTTGGTGTTTGTCAAAGCCTAGATGACCTGTCCTAAAGTTGGGCCAGAAGACTTTACTGACATGGATGCCTCTGTCTTAGATCGCAGGATGAAGCAAGAAATGATAGCTGTAGTTAGAAGTTAGTTATAACACAAGCTTGAAGCCAGGTTTCTTAAAAATGGCATCATAACTAAAACTATGGAGTTTCATTCTAACAATAAGGGGTTGGACGTAACAAAGCAAGAATCTTTATCCTCACATAGTGATCTGTAGTATACATCTCCTTTCATGTTCCTGACTAGGAAATTCATTTTTCCTCTTATTTTCTTGACTAACCCTGCAAAATGTTTATCAATTTAATCCTCTACCAAAAAAAAAAATATATTTTCTTCAGTTTTTCCATGTAATTGCCTTCTGCTTTTACTGTTATTTTCATCCTTTTTTAAGTTGTTCACTTTCTTGCTCCTTAGAATAAAAATTTAAGTCATTGATTTTTTTAACACATTATATTTTCTAAAATATGTATGCTAAAATATAAAAGGACAATGTAAATTGTCCTTTTAGCATCGCTTTCCCTAAATCCCATAAATTTGGATAGATCATATTTTGCAGTTATTATGTTCAAAATACATTCTGATTTACAATGTGATTTTTTTTTCTTTGACCCAAATTATTTAAAGCCTGTTACTTATCTCCATATCTGTCACTCTGCTAAGGAACTCTGGTGGTGCAATGGTTAAGTGTTTGGCTGGTAAATGACAGTGTTGGAGTTTAAACTCACCTGGCAGCTGTGTGGGAGGAAGACCTGATGACATGTTATATAAACTTTACAGCCCAGGAAACCCTAGTAGCAGTACTATTCTGTCACATGGGGATGCTTTGAGTCAGAATCGAATGGACAGTACTCAGAATTTTTTCTGCTATTGATTTCTAGTTAGATTCCACCCTGCTCAAAAACTATATTCTGTATCATTTTGATTCTCTTTGATTATTTTGAAAATATTGAAACTTTCATTATGACTGTGTATGAACTCTTTTAGTAAATGTTACATGTGTATTAGAAAACTTGTATTCACCCTTTGTTAGGATCAGTGTTCTGAATATGGCTATAATTTTAAGTTATTCAATGTGTCTGTATCCTAACTGATTTTTGGTTTGTCATTTACTAACAAAGTTGTGTTCCAATATCCACAGTGATAGTAAATTTGTTCATTTCTTCTTTTAGTTCTATCAACTCTGCTTTTATATGCTTTGAATCTATATAAGATTCTTACAAAATTAAAATAATTATATCTTCTTGCTAGATTGATCCTTTTTGTCATTATGAAATGTACTTCTTTACCTCTAGTAGCATTTTCTCCTTAGTTCCCTTTGTCTGATAATAGTACAGTAATAAAGTTTTCTTTTGCTTAGTGTTTGCACAATGTCTTGACATAATTTTTTGTTCTTTTAATCATCTTGTGAACTTACAAAATTATATCTTACAAAGAACAAATGGTTATTTAGGGTCTCATAAACAGCATATAATTAGGTTTTCTTTCTTATTAATATGACAATATTTAATACATCATTATCTGTAATTATTACTACACTTGTGTTTAAATCTACACTGTTACTATTTGCATTTAAAAAAATCCATTTGTCAACCATAGTCCACTGGGACATCAAGCTCAATTGGCATAACACACTACACAAAACATTGTTCCACCTCCTACTTTGGCAAGTAGCAACCAGGATCTTAAAAGCTTGCTAGCAGCCATCTAGATGCAATGATGGGTCTCTCCTCATCCAGAGCAAAGAAGAATGAAGAAAACCAAAGATTCATGGAAATAATTAGTCCTAGCAACTGGTACACCATGAGGTCCTCAGCCTAACAACTATGAGACCAAATGAACTAGATGGTGCCTGGCTACCACTGTCAAATACTTTGTAGGAGATCCTAGAAAGAGTGGGAGAACAATATGGAATAAAACTCAAAATCATTTGGGGAAAAAAAAAAGGGACCAGAGTTTTGCTGGTGGAATCACTGAGACTATGGCCCCTACTTGCCCTTTGGGTCTGGAATAGAACCCACACCTGTGGCTTCCAGCCAGCAAAAGATAGGCATATGAGTTGAACATTTACCTGAGGTAGATATATGCCTTGGAGAGAACAATCATGGGAGAAAGAAGGGCTGTTTATGCACAGGGAGACAGCTCAGGGGGCTGGAGAGAATGGAGGGATGGACACAGGGAAGAGGTAACTATTGGGAGGAGGTGGGAGCGGAGCTGTTGCATTGTGGTAAATTGTAGTCCATGTCATGAGACAAAGTATATGTGAACTCCTGTATGGAAAGTGAATTTGCTCTGTAAACTTTCACCCAAATCACAATTTTAAAAAAAAGGAAAAAAAAATTCCATTTGTCATTTGTTATCTATTATGTGCGTCTTTCTCTCTCTCACCTCCAACTTAAAATACTAAAATAATGCAAACAAAAGAAAAAATCATTCATATCTGATGGCAAGATTAAAAGAATTTTCAAGATGAAAGGAAAATCACTACTTACAACCAATCTCAAGAAATTACTAGAGCACGTATGACAATTAGAAACAAGAAAATTATAGTAAATGAATCCAAGAAAATAATATGGAGGATAAAAAGCAAAAGTGACCACTAAAGCCAGTATCTTGACATCATATCATACACAGCAACATCTAAAACTTATTTATTGTGAGAAAAAAAAAAAAAAAGTGTATGACTATCTTGGCATGAAGCTCTATAAGACCATATCTTAAAGAGTGGTAAAAAGGGAAGAAAAAGATGGAATGGGAACAAAAGAGTGTTCCAAAAAATATATATGTCAAGTATCTTTCTTGTTTGAGTGGAGGATAAAAAACAGCACAAACTTCTACAAATAGGTATAATAAAAACGTAAATATTTGTGGTAAAACATTAAGGGTAATCACTAGAAGAAATACAAAGGGAGATGGGTAAATTCTGTAGAAGCAATTGAGTTATACATAGGTGGGAAGGTATAAAATTAGTATCAATAATAGTATCTTCTTATAAAAAATAAAATCCTATTTAAATAACAATAACATACAAAAAGCATAGAAATTAACATGAAAATATATACCTATTTGTAAAAAGGTTAAAGAAAAGTTCTGAAGGAGAATAACAGTTTCTGAATATCAAAATTAGGAGAACACAAAATTTAAACAAATGACAAACTTATGAAAAATTCACATTATACATAACCATAAAACATGGCCATAAATTTCAAAATGCGTATGGATACAAAGATAGACCAATAAAAAAAAAAAAAAAGTAAGACTCTACAATTTGGTATCATCTTTCTGAGGACACTTAGGTAACTTAGTCTAAAATCTTTGAAATGTGAATATATTTTAACCCTGAAATATTACTTCTAGAACTTCATCTAAATGTACTTCCTCTAGAAATTGTTAGTTGTAAAAAGATGAAATAAACTAAATATTCGAGAATATTACACTGTTGTTAATAATTGTTGAGTTGATCCCAACCATCGTGATCCCATAAAAATGCAGAATAGAACTGCTCTATAGCTTTCTCAAGGCTGTGACCTTTCTGAAGCAGAGGGCCAGTCCTTACTTTCATCGTTGGGGCATGCACATAGTAATTTTCTCAGAGAACCAGAATTGATATGATTTACCAAAATCAGATGTAACTAGCTATTTGAGTTATTACATAAAGATCCATAGATTGTATTTTTTAAATGCTACTTTGAATAGCTTCTTAAAGTTCATGTGAATTTATACACAATGAGAAGTTATTTGCTCCACACCCTCTTTCTTCTTTTTAAAAGAGAAATAAAAAGTTTATCTACATTAAAATTGCTCCCAATATAAAAATTTATCTAATAATTATCGACAAACCTAGCTATCCCTGGACTTCTCTAAAATACAAACATTTTGAAATAGTTAATTATTTTTTAAAAAAAGTCTCTCAAAAGCTAAGATTACTAATGAATAAACTAATAAAAGATATTATTAATGAAAGATATTTTGGAGGAAAGATATACACCAGACACTACAGGAAACATTCTTCAGCATTAGACATTAGTAGTGTTCTACAAGGCTCTGGGTTTGAGAGAACTGGATTGAGGGAAGTAGGAAGGCTGAAAAGAGAGCCCTTCCTACAATTAAAATGATCAGTTTTAGTTATTCTGGTGCATCCCAAAGTTCTAAAGAATGTTGCAGGTGTTCAGAAAACATCGTTGTCCCTCCATCCCAATGATAGTGACAGTAGCCTGAAGGTTTAACTGTGGTGACTGGTCATATCATAGCCAGTGGTCCTGCCCTGATCTCTACAGAAAGAAAATATTTTAAAGGAAAATGGGAACCATTCATATAACAAGTTAACTGAATCTTGTTAAGAAGCCTCTCTATAAGAGAAACTCATATCCAGGAAATACTAGCTCATGATTCAAAAATACTGGAGTATGCTATTCATAGCTGAGGAAAAACTATAGAACAACCAACTACTAACCCAAAGCTAGAATTAGAAAGTCCTTAAAGTCTGGTTTTGTAACATTAAGAAAAGATGCATTGAGACATAAATGGAAAAAATTGAGAAAAAATTCTTGGTCTACAGGAGACAAGGATAAAAGTCACGCATCATTTTTATGTAGCACAAATATTAAATGTAGACTGAACATGACTATTTCATGGTGTGAATTAAGACCTAATGGCACAGAAGCCTATATCAAACAAAACTGTCAATAAAAAAAAAAAGTACATAATATAGTGATTTGAGTTTAGACACAATTATACATAGTCATATAGTGAGTTGAAAGGAAATAGTGACAAAGTTTAGACACGATACCTTTGGTCAATGTACACAAATAAATATATGCTTTATCCTTGAAATTTCATTTCTAGAAATTATTATGAAATTGTGCAGTAATGTTTATTAAAAGATGCTTTTGGCAGTCATTTTAGTGATTATAGAAAACAAAGATATACATAAAAGTGTGTCTTAAGTTGGTTTTAAAACAAGGTAAATACATAAAAATATTTTAGTGTGAGTAAAACCTGGAAATAATAGAATTAGCAAAAATA
>NW_006922563.1:13309-16337 GCF_000298275.1 Orycteropus afer afer
TATTAACAATATATTTAAGGTGGAATAGCATTTGAAAAATTATACATTTAGATATGCAAATTCCTTGACTTCTGGTTTAAATATCTCAATAACAGAGTTTCCAAGCAAATGAAAATTCCCAATGATGAGGATTCAACTATTTACTTCCTTGGCAGCAAAAGCAAGGAGATGCCAGTTAACAGTTTGGTCAGCAAAGAAGGCAATAACATAAGCACACACAGTGATAGTTTCATGATATGGCTTTATTCACTGACAATAGTCCTGTTACAAACACAAAATAAAATCTCAGTGTTAAAGACAGAAACATAAAAAATTGAAATAATTAAAATCAGTGGCAAAGTACTTGAAAAATGAAATCCCAATAGGACAGAAAATATCTTTGAATGTGTTTGTAAGTTAATTAGATAGGTATTTATTTATACAACAATATTTCTTAGACATTGACTGTATCTAAGGTTGTGTTGATTGTAGTAAGTGCTAAGATAAAAGTAACAGCTATATGTATGGAAGTACAAATGAGGGGCAGTTGACGTAGTTAATAGCATTTTAGATGACATTTTAGTGACAGTGAAGCTAGACTGAAATCACAAATAAGAAGTTGCATCTACAAAACTTGCCACACAACTTGTCACACAAGGAGCTCTGGTGGTATAGTGCCTATGGTATTTGACTGCTAACTGGAAGTGTGGTGGTTCAAACCCACCAGCTGCTCCGCAGAAGGAAGAAGGGGCAATCTACTTCTGTAAAGATTTACCTCCTGGGAAACCCAATGGGGGGTGGGTATGAGTCAGAATTGACTCGATGGCAGTGAGTTTGGTTTGGTTGATTTTATCCACACAATTTGGAAGAATGAGGAATAAAAAATGGAGTGGAGAAGGGGAGAGGCTAGGAGGGGAGATTTTTTTTCCAGATAAATAACTCATGTGAAGTGGCTTACGATAAGACCTGTCACATGATAAGTTTTCAATAAATATAATCTCTTAGTTTTATTATAAGGAACAGAGTTGGAGGAGTAAGATATGGCATACACAGAGCATAAATTTGGATTTTGTGATTTTAAGTCACATCACATGAATTATCTATGAGAAACCACAAAATAGTAGCAGTTGTTATAAAGTTTTTACTATGTACCAAATTGTATTATAAATGTGTTAAATCATTTTAACTTCATGTTGTAGATATGATTATTATTCCCTGTTTTATACTTACAAATTGAGGACCCAAGAGGTTGGGAACTTTGCTCAAAGTCTTAGAGATGCAAGTGAGAAAGCCATACAGACTTGGTTACAGGAGTTATGCTCTTAATCACTGTGGTGCTGCCACTACACCTAAGACTGAGGGAGTGAGTAAAAAAACGCAATGCTGGGAGAGCATAATTAGTATTTTGTTTCATTTTAAACTTGGTAATACTGATAACAAGGTATTAGAGTGTGTGCTATACTTAATAAACTAAAAGCATAAGAGATTTTTTTTTCCAGTTGTATACCTTTAGACCAAACAGTTCTTCCCTATAGCAAATAAATTTTGCATTAAAATACTATCTACATTGTGCATTCCAAGGGACATTGGGGTAAAAAACAGACTAGCAGAGAAACATATAGTCAAAGAAGTGATCCCATGATATGAAAGTTGCCATAAAACAAAAAACAAAGCCACAAGAGGTACGTGCTTGGTCAGAGTAAGGGATTAATAAAACACAAGTTGCAGATAGATTAACAAAGCCTAACAACAACAACAACAACATACTGAACTAAATCCATTTCTGTCCAGTCAATTCTGAGTCATAGCAACCCTCTAGGACAAAGTAGAACTTCCCCATGGGGTTTCCAAGGCTGTAAATCTTTATAGAAGCAGACTGTCTCATCCCTTTCCTGTGGGGCTCACAGGTTCAAACCACTAACTTTTTTTAGCAGCTGATTGCTTTAACCATGGCACCACCAGAACTCCTTAATACCTATATATGGAGACCAAGTTCTTTGCTACATACTCACATTTTATCAAGTATCTATTCTTCAAGGAGAGACATGAAACAAATTATTAAGTTGAAATGGTCACTTTTAATATAGAAAATAATACTTAGATGCAAAAAGAAGGCATAATTTTCTGAATCTGAACACACTGTGGATCAAATCTAATCACATAAGAAAAATCAATTCCTGAGTGTTGGTTAAAAATGTGAGATAAAGAGATGTAGGGATGGTAGCTTAATTTCTAAAATATTTTGAAACATCTATCCTATAAATTAAAAAAATAAATAAGATACACAGTTGACTAACCAAGCCCATCAGGGTATTGACAATATTACCAATCAATCCATTGCCATCAATTTGATTCTGACCCATAGCCACCCTGTAAGACAGAATAAAACTGTTCCATAGGGTTTCCAACGCTGTAAATCTTTACAAAAGCAAACTGCCACATCTTTCTCCCAAAGAGTGGCTGGTGGGTTTGAATCGCTAAGCTTATGGTTAGCGGCTATAAGCTTTAACTACTGTACCACCAGAACTCCTAATTGACAATTTAAAGAAAACAAAAATCCTCACAACTGAATCAATAAGCAACATCACAGTACATGAAAAAAAGATTGGAGTTTTCAAAGATTTTGTTTTACTTGGATCCATAATCAACACTCCTGGAAGCAGCAGTCAAGAAACCATACATAATATTGCACTGGGAAAATCTGCTCTAAAAGATCTCTTTAAAGTGTTGAGCAAAGATTCATCGAGAAGATTAAGGTGGGCCTAACCCAAGCCATGATATTTCCCATTGCCTCATCTGCATGCAAAAGCTGTACAATGGATAAGAAAGACTGAGGAGCTGATGTCATTGAATTATGGTGTTGGCAAAAATTATCGAATATATCATGGATTGCCAGAAGAACAAACAAAGCTATCTTGGAAAACATACCTACAGATTGTTCCTTAGAAGTGAGGGTGACAAACTTCATCTCACATACTTTGGACTTGCTATCAGAAGGGATCAGTCTCTGGAGAAGGACACCATGCTTGGAAAAGTAGAGGGTCAGCAA
>NW_006922563.1:16712-18354 GCF_000298275.1 Orycteropus afer afer
CACCATAAAATTAGAATTGATTTATAAAAGTATAATTTTTTACACTATTTTTTGCGCCCAATAATCTACTCTATTCACTAATTAAACACTAGTTGGTACTAAATTCTTCACAATAAAATTTACACTTTTGCTAGGTTTTAGAACTTGATAAAATAAAATTTCATTACAAATAGTTGTATGACTTGTCATTCTACAGGCTTTCTTCATCTATCTTTAATATGTGATTTCCTTTGCACCACTATTATCAAAGGTGGGTTTTATTTCTATTTTTTTGTTTTGTTTTTTTTCAAAGGAGAATCACCTTTTCTGGCCCATCCTCTAAGTCTTTCTCTTATGTTTTACTGATAATATACAATAGACAGACTGTTTCAGGGTACAATTTACTTCAAATGATGATACACTGGATTCAGCATTTTACTGCAGAGCAAAGCAGTAACTGCCTCCTCCTCTCTCTGCCTTCTCTACCAACAACAAACTTCATTTTGCTATTTTACCCCTTCAAGCATCTATAATTGCTTTCTTAGTGAGATAAAAGCAGCCTCATCCCAATCATGGAAAAATTTCCATATTCATGTCCGAAGGTTTTACAGTCACCATCCTACGACACAGGCTTAGAGTTTGAGAGCTGAGATCCTCCCAAAGTTGATTCACACAGGGCTAATCACAGTAGACCACATTCAATTTCAGCAAAGGACCACTCCTGCAGCCTGCCCACCTTCTCTCAGTTTCCTTTTCCTCAGGCGGCAGGTCCTTGTGCTTTACTGTTTGCTCTAGTCAGCCTTGCTTACACTGGGAAATATTCTGTGTTCTGAACAAATTTTTCCCAAATATTAAAATCGTGTTGTTGTTAGGTGCTGTTGAGTCAGTTCCAAGTAGTAGCAACCCTATGTAAAAAAGAATGAAACAAAGCCTAACTGTAAAGACAAATCCAGTAACTGTTGTTGTTAGGTGCCACTGAGTCACCTCCAACTCATAGCGACTCTATACACAGCAGAACCAAATGCCACCAGGTCCCATGCCAGCTCTGTGATCCCTGCTATAATTGACCCCATCACCACAGCCACTGTGTCAGTCCATCTCAATGAGGGCATTCCCCTTCCTCGTTGACCCTCCACCTTACCAAGCATGACATCCTTCTCCAAGAAATGGTCCCTTCTGATATGACCAAAGTAGGTGAGACAACGTCTGCCCATTCCTGCTTCCAAGGAGCATTCCAGCTGCACTTCTTTCAGGACAGATTAGTTAGTTCCATGGTACTCTCACCATTCTTCACCAGCATCACATCTCAAAAGCATAAATTCTTCTTTGATCTTCTTTGTTCATTGTCCAGCTCTCACATTCATATGAGGCAATTGAAAATACCATGGTTTTTGTCAGGCGCACCTTAGTCTTCAAGGAGAGAGACATCTTTGCTCCTCAACACTTGAAAGAGTTCCTTTGCAGCCCGCTTGCCCCGTGCTATACCTCTCTGATGTCCTGACTGCTGCTTCCGTTGGTGTGGATTGTAGAATCAAGCTATGTGAAGTCTTTGACAACTTCAATCTTTTCTCCATTTATCATGATGCTGCTTATAGGTCCAGTTGTGAGAATTTTTGTTTTCTTTACATTGAGATGTAATCCATACTGCAGACTGTATTCTTCA
>NW_006922563.1:20089-22024 GCF_000298275.1 Orycteropus afer afer
CATGCTATTTCCCTTTAAATTGTCATTCCTGGCATACTAGATCATACAGTTGTCTGATTCAAAATGGCCCAAACCCATCCATTTCAGCTCACTAATGCCTGAGATATCAATCTTTATGCATTCCATGTCATTTTTGACAACTTCCAATTTTCCTAGATTCATACTTTGTACATTCCATGTTCCTATTATTAATGGATGTTTGCAGCTGATTGTCCTCAATTTGAGTCATGCCACATCAACAAATGGAGGTCTTACTCTGATGATGCAGCTCTTGCCTAGTCATAGTTTGAAAGCCTTCTGACCCAAGAGGCTCATCCTCCTGCACTGTATTGGATAATGTTTCCAGGCTATTTATAAAATTTCACAGTAATGTATCAGACAGTGTTTCTCTTCTATTTATAAGGTTTTCCCTGGCCAATTCTTTGAGAAGTGGATGACCTCTTCCTCCTTCCTAGTCTGTCTTGGTCTATAAACCACACTGAAATCTGTGCACTATGTGCAACCCTGTCAGCACTTGAAGCACAGGTGGCATAGCCTCAAGCCTCATGGCAACATGCAAGCCACAACAGTACAACAAACTGACAGAAAAGTCTCTCGCTTAGCTGTTCACAACGTCTCCACCCTCCCCTTACCTGGATCCCTGGTGCTGTTCTGCTGTGTCATCCACCTGGCTTCTCTTTCCTGGCTTTCCAGGGTGGTGGTGGTGGGGCCTGGGTCCCTCTCTCCCCTTACCCAGAAGCCTGGCTGCCACTCTGCTCTGTTGTTGCCTCTGCCTTCTCTTTGCCTGGCTTTCCTGGCTGGTGGGGGTGGTGCCCGGGTCCTTTCCCCCCCTTACCTGGATGCCTGGCTGCCACTCTGCTCTGTCCTCACCTCTGGCTTCTCTTTCACTCACTTTCCTGGCTGTTGAGGGTGAGGCCTGGGTCCCTCCCTCCCCTATCTGAGTGCCTGGCTGCTGTTCTGCTCTGTAGAGATTATCAATATATTGGAAGAAATGGGTGAAGGGAAGAACTTACCCTTTTGACTTTATAATACTTATAAGTATTAATGATAGTTAAAATATATAAGGATATCTTTCCCATAATTACCAAAAATTATACAATTGAGGTCAAATCAACAAGTGTATGGATAATATTCACTAAAAAACTATGCGAGGAGAGCTCGCATAGTTTCTCTAGCCATTGCTTATCATGTCAGGCTTTTTAAAATTATTGGTTTATTTATTTATAATTTATATATAATAAAATGCATGTACATTGAGTGCTCAGTTCAATAAGATGTGTAACTCCCAAGTAGGTTGCCCCATCTTCCTACTGCAGAGCAGCTGGTGGGTTTGAACTTCCAAACTTCTGGTTAGTAGTCAAATGCCTTAGACACTTTACCAACAGAGCACCTTATCTAAAAGACGAGGTGGACTTTGACCACCCAGGAAAATTCCTTCAGGCCACTCAGTTCAGTCTTCCTTTTGCCTATAAGGGGTAATCATTGTCCTGATTGCTATCTCATAATTTGTTTTATCTGTTCTTGAACTTGATATAAATGGAATCACACAGTATGTATTTTTCCAAGTTTTAGTACTTTCACTCAACATAATGGCTTTTGTTGAACAAATCATTAGTTGCTGAGTATAATCCATTGTACAAATACACCACAATTTGTTTATCCACCTACCTTTTGTTAAAGGATTATTTTTATTTTGGTGTTCTTAAGAATAAAGGGACTTCAATTTCTTTCAATGTGTTGACTTTAATGCTTCTACAATGCTTTTCTAGACAAATGTTTTCATTTCTCTCAGTAAAAACTTAGGAGAGAAACTACTGGGTTGGGGGATAGGTGTTTAATCTTATAAGATAGTACTAAGATTTCCAATGTTGTTGTACCATTTCAGATCTCATGAGAAATATATGTGAGTTTCAATTTTTCCACATTCTCACTAAA
>NW_006922563.1:23459-24264 GCF_000298275.1 Orycteropus afer afer
GATCCATTCTCTATCCTCACACCTTAGTGCCTTGATTACTTTTATAGTAATCATATACTAATAATATAATCATATATTAATACTTTTATAGTAATAAAAATATAATAAATATAGTAATAATATAATAATACTTTTATAGTAATCCATTCTCTATCCGCACACCTTAGTGCCTTGATTACATTTAATTGCTTTTATAACAATTCTTGAAATAAAGTAATAACTCACTATTGTCAAGTCAGATCCAACTCATAGCAACCCCTCCTTGGGTTTCTGAGGCGATATCACTATGGAAGCAGATTGCCCAACCTTCCTTCTGAGGAGTGGATAGTGGGTTTGTACCACCAGTCTTCTGATTACCATTCAAATGCCTTAGGCATTATGTCACCAGAGCTCCTTTATATACATATACATATACATATACATATACATATACATATACATATACATATACATATACATGTTGGTGTTATTGTTGTTATGTGCTGTCAAGTCGGAGCCAACTCATAGTGACTCCTCCTTGGGTTTCTGAGGCAGTATCAGTATGGAAGTAGATTGCTCAACCATCCTTCGGAGGAGTGGCTGGTGGGTTTGAACCACTAGTCTTCTGGTTGGCAGTCAAGAGCCTTAGGTACCACACTGCCAGAGCTCCTATATATATATACATATACATATACGTATACATATACATATACATATACATATACATATACATATACATGAGTAGGGTACGACTTGATGCCACATAACAACAATTGTTGTTGTTGTTGTTGTTGTTATTTGCCGTCGAGTCGGCCCCGACTCATAG
>NW_006922563.1:48813-52563 GCF_000298275.1 Orycteropus afer afer
CCGGCTTGAACCTCTGGAAGTTCTCTGTCAATATACTGCTGCAAACGTTTCTGAATTATCTTCAGTAATATCTTACTTGCATGTGATATTAATGATATTGGTCTATAATTTCTACATTTACTTCTTACATAGTTATTTTGCCATTATCACATACATCAACTGAAAATAAAACTATAAAAGAACTATGAAACCAAATTCCGATTGAAGTTGGTCTATGATTTTATTATGTTAATGAAAGATACTGCAAGGAGGCAAAATGGAATTCCAAGTACTCAATTACTGAGTGGATCAGGCAAAGAAAAGATGCTAACTATCTCTTTGGTCAATGGCAAAGGTAACAGATATTAGCATAAAACCAAAAACCTAATCCACTACCCTCGAGTCAGATCCTACTCATAGTGACCCTTCCTTGGGTTTCTGAGGTGGTATCATTACAGAAGGAGATTGCCCAATCTTCCTTCTGAGGAGTGCCTGGTGGGTTTGAACTGCCAGCCTTCTGGTTAGCAGTCAAATGCCTTGCCAACTTTGTCCTGTGACTTAATCCAGTAACAAACATTATTGTTTGATACAATATAAATAAATAAAGCATTTTTTTTTTTAATAGCTGAACCATTGGCATAGACTTTTTTTTTTATTATTATTTGTTATAAGTTCAGTAATGGACCAATATCAAGAAAAGGTCTGAGTAGGAAAGAAGAAATCTTTGTATGTGTCTGGAAGGAATTAATGGGAGCTCTGGTGGCATAGTGTCTAAGGCATTTGACTGTTAACCAAAAGGTTGGAGGTTCAAACCCAGCAGACACTCCTTGGAAGGAAGATTGGGCCATCTACTTCCATAGAGATACCACTTTGGAAGCCCAAGAAGGTGTCGCTATGGGTTGAATCAACTCAATGGCAGTGAGTGTGGGTGGTTTTTTGTTTTGTTTTGTTTTGTGGTAGGAAATTAAGGATGTTGGCATTCATCTAATGACCATTTATTAAGCACTGAATACATGCTCAGTTTATGTTAGATTTGGTGGTTATCTTAGTGAAGAGGACAATTCCTGATCTCAGAAGATTTACATTTTCAGGCAACTGCCAGGATAAAAAATAAGCATTGATTGATGGTGGTGATATCCAGTCCTGCCAACAGGTTTCAGAAATTAATCTTAGGCTTAAAATCACAGAAATCGGTGTCCTCTAGATGAATCTATGAAGTGGACAAGAAAGGTTGGGTAGAGATAGTGAAAGTATTGAAAGGCAAATGGCTCCAGACAAGTGCTTCCAACTAAGTGACTATAATATGTGTGGCATACTGTGTTATCTCAATTATTCAATTATGGCTATCAATTAGTCTTGTTGTTAATGGGAGCACATACAAAGAGGATAAGGATACAAAGGTCTATGATATCAACTTTGCATCTGTTGAATAAGAGTACTTGTAGCTACATATAACTGAATTTCAGGAATAAAAAATAAAGTATCATTACTAGGAATACAGAGGGTACCATTATCACCATACAGATTCTATTTGAAGTCATTAGAGTTGATGACTATACCCCCACCCCTGAATGCATACATTTTGAAAAGTAAAGGGGTATTAAGAAGCAACCTAAATGTAATAGTAAAAACATGTACAAGGCAACAGTGGAGCTAATTTATCAGACCATTTTGTGAAGAGGTTTCAGTCAAAAGAGTTAAATGCCCATGAGGAGTCAAATAAATCATGCACAGTTTATTTAACAGAATAGAAGTTACTAGTAAAGTTGGCAAAACAATATCAGTAAAATCAGTTCAGAATCAAATCACAATAGGTCAAGGATTTAATGATTGATGAGGAATTACAGAAAATCAGTGTAGGCTATAAAACAGTAATAGGAATCATACTGTTCTAGGTACTGTTTTAAGAGTGTTGCATTCCAATAATCATTCTAATTATCTTTTGTGGTAGATATTATTATTACCCTCATTTTATAAGTGAAACCCGGAGGCACAGATAAACTACATAATTTAATAAAAGTTGTGCTTTGGCTGATAAATAGGAAAGCCAAGTATGTGTCAATCTGGGTAAAGTGAATCTACTTTTAATCACTATGTTATTAGCAGTATAAATAAAGCTAAGGAAGGGAGTGAAAGAAAGCAAGATATGAGTAATGAACATAGTTCTCACTAATTTCAACTACAAAATGAGATTATAAAACAATATGGAAATGTTCATTACTTTTTTATTCTTGTAATTAACATTTCTATGTATCATGTGCAAATTATTCATTATGTAATTATGTTTATCAAGGGCCAACCTACAAGTAAAGATATGAGACTATTCAGTTAACTTTAAGGTTTCAACTCCAAAAT
The DNA here is from genome assembly GCF_000298275.1 of Orycteropus afer afer. Lineage (NCBI taxonomy): Eukaryota > Metazoa > Chordata > Mammalia > Tubulidentata > Orycteropodidae > Orycteropus > Orycteropus afer. Next base: position 51,148 of record NW_006922563.1, read on the forward strand.
AGAGAAAAATGCCAGGGAATATAAGAAAATCTTAATGTTGATAATATCATGCACTGTCAATTAAAACCTTCCTGCATATAGAACAAATATGAAATAAATTTGGGAATTTGTAATAAAGAGATGGAGTCTATGAATTATTAGAATGTGATACAGTTATATTGATCTATAAGAAATGTTTCTTCTAAATTATGCAAAAAGGATACTTAGAAGTGAAGTCCACCAGTATATTGACAATATTAATTGCCAAATTTAAGAAATTCAATGCAATGCATTTTATATGCTTCATTTTATTTGTCATTGTTTACCAATGTTGACACCCTGTATAATTTAATAAAATCACTGATTTTTCTTCAGGATGTTAGACAAAGGAAAAAGTCAGTGATGAGAATCCAAACAATAACAAAATTGGTTCTCCTGAAACTGACTGAATAGCCATGCCTTTGGCATCTGCTTTTTATTTTTCTGTTTCTTGCTTGTTTATGGAGTGTAACTGTGAACTTGACTTTTATCTCACTCACTTCAGTGGGTTCTCACCTGAAAACACCAATGTATGTTTGCCCATATAATTTTCCCTGCTTACAAACCTTTTTTCATATCTACTACATTGCTACTTACTAATACAATTTAACAGGTGACAAGAATATTACCTACTGTACTTGTGACATTCAAGCATTTTCTACTGATCTTTTGTGAATAACTGAATTTTTTCTCCTGTCAGGTACTATGACCCCTATGTGGCCATCTCCAGTCCCCTGCATTAAACCACTGTCAGGAACAGCAGAGCAAAAAGTGAAAACCTATCTTTTGCTGTTGGATATCCAACACATATGTTGATCATACACCCACCATTTAGCCTGAGCCAAAATCAGGAATTCTGTGACCCTAGTGTCATTGACAGCTTTCCCTGTGATGTCTCTCCCTTCCTGAAGACCTCATACTCAGACATGTGAATTCACTGAAGAGAGAGTAATACCCTGGGCTGTGTTGAACTTCATACTACAACCCTTCTTTGTGTAGTTCATATAGATAGATAGATAGATAGACAGACAGACACACACACACACACACACACATATATATAAAATGGGAGATCTGATACTGCCTAAGGCATTTGATTGCTAACCAGATGGCTAGTGGTTCAAACCCACCAGCCACTCCTCAGAAGGAAGGATGGGCAATCTACTTCCAAAGAGATATCATCTCAGAAACCCAAGGAGGGGTCTCTATGACTCAGATCCAACTCAATGACAGTGAGTATACATATATTTTATTTATACACACACACACACACACACATATACATAACACACACACATATTTGTTCTTGTTCTTGTTCTTGTTACATGCCATCAAGTCAGACTCAATTCATAACAACCCCTCCTTGGGTTTCTGAGGTGGTTTCACTATGGAAGTAGA
>NW_006922563.1:53487-54657 GCF_000298275.1 Orycteropus afer afer
CATGGTGTCCTGTAGGCAGTCACTTGCTATGCCAAGAGATTTGGAAGACAGCTACTTGGCCAACTGAATGGAAGATGTGTACCCATCCCAAAGAAAGGTGATCCCACAGAATATGGAAATTCTCGAACAATATCATTGATATCACACGCAAGTAAAATCTTCTAAAGATAACAAAAAATATGGTTACAACAGTTTAATGACAGAAAACTTCCAGAAATGCAAGCTGGATTCAGATGGGGACATGGAGTGAGGGATGTCATAGCTGATTTCAGATGGATCTGGGCTCAAAGCGAAGAATAAGAGAAAGGTGTCTAATTCCGTTTTATTGACTATGCAAAGACATTTGATTGTGTGGATCATAAAAAATTATGGATAACTTTCAGAAGAATGCGAATTCCAGAACACTTAATTTTACACATGAGGGACCTGTACATAGACCAGGAGGCTATTGTTTGAACACAACAATGGGATACTGCTGGTTTAATATCAAGAAGGGAGGGTGTCAGGGTTGTGTCCTTTCACCCTACTTACTCAATTTGTATGCTGAGCAAATAAACTGAGATAATGGACTATATGTAGAAGAATGTGACATCAGGATTGGAGGAAGGCTTATTAACAACCTGTGATATAAAGATGACACAACTTTGCTTGTTGAAAGTGAGAATGACTTACAACACTTACTGATGAAAATTAAAGATTACAGTCTACAGACTGCAGCTCAATATAAAGAAAACAAAAATCCTCACAACTGGAGCAATAAACATCATCACAATAGATGGAGAAAAGATTGAAGTTGTCAAAGACTATATTTTTTGGTTCTACAATCAATGCCAATGGAAACAGGAGTTAAGACATCAAAAGACTTATTGCATTGTGCAAATCTTTCAAGAACTGGAGAACAAAGATATTCCTTGAAGACTAAGATGCATCTAACCCAAGCCATGGTATTTTTGATAACTTCATATGCATGTGATAGCTGAACAATGAATGAGAAAAAAGACTGAGGAAGAGTTGATACTTTTGGGTGGTGGTGTTGGCAAAGAATGCTGAAAGCACCATGGCTGCTAAAAGAAGTAACAAATCTGGCCTGGAAGAAGTACAGCCAGAACGCTCCTTGGAAACGTGTATGCCCAGACTTTGTCTCACCAACTTTGGTCATGTTGTCAGAAG
>NW_006922563.1:55057-56589 GCF_000298275.1 Orycteropus afer afer
GGAACTGTAGTGAGATTAGTGACTAAGAAGAAAGAAGAGTCTAGACTGACTGAAGTGGAGACATCCTGAAAAGAGACACAAACACTGACAAGTAAGAAACAAATTGCAAGGGATACTCACAGCAATAACAACACACCATAGACTGGGAGAAACTCAAGGTGAGCAATAGACATGTGGGAGCTGGGAGACAAATATTCAGGGAATCAGGTCAGAGTTACAAGCAGTACAGGGGGCCACAGAGAATGGAGGGAGTGGGAAAGGGAGTCAAACTCACTACCTGCAGAAGTTGGGTTTGGGCTGGTGAAAGGCATGTTGGAGCGGTTAAAGAAACTGTGCTCAGGACAGTCTCTTACTTGACTGAACCTGAGCAAGAAAAGAACAAAGAGCTGTGAATCCCCACCCTCAGCAACACTGCCTGCTGAAGGCCTCCACCTCTAGCAGCTGGAGTCAAGGGCTGTACTCACTTGTCAGGTGCATAAGGGACTGAAAGAATTCTTCACACTGAAACAAGGTGCACAGCTCTGGAGTCTCCTTTCCGCAGGGTGAGGGGGGTGGGCCTCACATGAGCTTGGCACTTCACACCTCTGCCAACTGAAAGGCCTGTGTTAGGTTGGTTAGAAAGAGAATCTCAGAGTGACATTTCACCAGAATCTGGGCAGGACTTACATCTGCCCAGAAGGGTGTCAGACTCACGTCACTGAATCACAATTGGTGAGCCATATTCTGCTCCAGAAAGCTTCCCTGGAAATAGGGGCAAAGTTTCTCCCCACCACCATCAGCCTGGAGGCTAAGGAATTCCCTTAGCTACCTGTAGCAACCCACTCCAATCAGACAGTTCCAGAGGTTAAGGGTACCCCTCCCTCTGCATATGGAACTGGTTGATCCATCTCACACTGAGCAGAACAGACAAAACCTACAGCTTTTTTGACTGGAGAAGTCTGTTTTTCCAGACTTCATTCACCTCCACAGGTACATGTCTGCACAGTGTGGTTTCTGCTATTCTCTTCAGCTCCTAGGACTACCACCTGATCATAGTTACAAAAGTTCTTCTTCCTCAGTATCCCTTATTTCCCCATTAATTTTCTTTTTACCTCTTTCCCTGTTTTCTCCCTTTTCACCTGTTTATTTCTCCCACCTCCTCTTCATCTTCTTATATTTTTGCCAGCCTTTCAACACAATCACCACTCTTTTTCCTACATGTTTTATTTTTTGTTTTTCCTACTTTTCTTTTTCCTTCTCTTGTTCTTCCACTTGTTTTTCCCCCCTTCTTTTCTTGCCTGATCCAACAGGAGGAGGACCTTAATTCTCCAATAGTCTGTCATTTCTACTGTGCCAACCTCCTCACCCAATGGACAAACACCACTATCAATTCTGACATCACTGTATCAACAACAGATGATGGACCATACCTGCTCATCCCAACTGCAACTCCTCTTTATGTCAAACAGAGACCTGAACCTATACTCCCATCAATTATTCCACCAAACTGGAGATAGCTGGGGTAAGCTTTGGTGCTGCCAACTTAGCAACCA
>NW_006922563.1:59342-61166 GCF_000298275.1 Orycteropus afer afer
AAAAGAAGGCTTCAGTCTCCAGAAGAAAGGAAACCATAAAAGATCAGAGCGGAAATAAATGAAGCAGAGAAACAAGAGAAAATGAACAAGACTAGAAGCTGGTTTTTCAAACAGATTCACAAATTTGACAAACCACTGGCAAATTTAACTAAGGGAAATAAAGAGATGATGCAAATAATGGTAACCTAAATACCTTCATGAATAGAGATTTGATAGGGAATTCTTATGTGAAACTAAATGCACGGTGACAGAAGAAACAATAGAGAAATCAGACTTAGTAAAAATTAAACACTGTTCATCAAAGGACATTATCAAGAATGTTAAAAGACAATGTTCAGACTGGAATAAACTATTTGTAAACTGTAAATCTGATAAGAATTTAACAAAGACAATATATAAAGAATTCTTACCGCTCAACAACAAAATGACAAGCAACCCAATTAAAAAACAGTCAAATGACTTGAACAGACATTTCTTAAATAAATAAATAAATAAATACACACACACACACACACACACACACACACACACAAATGGAAAATAATTACATGAAAAGATTTTCCTCATCACTGGTCACTATGAAAGTAAAAATTGAATGTAGGATGCAGTACCACTTCACAATTACTAGGAAGGTCTTCATAAAAAGAAAACAGCAAGTGTAGTGAGGATGTGGAGAAAGGAACCCTGCTGATATTTTTATATATTGCTGATGAAATAATGAAATTGTGCAACTGCTATGGAACAGTTTGGCAGTTTCTCAAAAAGTTAAACATAGGATTACAATATGACTACTCCTAGATATATACCAGCTACTCCTTGGAAGGAAGGTTGGGCAATCTATTTGCGTAGAGATACCACCTCGGAAACCCAACGAGGGGCCATTATGAGTCAGGTCCAACTCGATGGCACATAACAACGATATACACAAGAGAAACAAAAACTTTTGTCCACACCAATATTTATACACATTTACAGCAGCATTATTCATAATAGTCTAAAGGTCCATATATCTATAAATGGATGAATGAGTAAACAAATTTTGGTACTGGAATAGTTAAGGTTATGTGTCAACTTGGCTAGGCCTGGTTTTCAGTGGTTGGGCAACTGGTGGTAGTTATTCCCCATGATGAGACTGATGATCAACTCCATTGTGGAATCTGCCATGAGCAGCTGAGTAGCTGCTTTAGGGATGTGGTCTGCTTCCAGCATGTCAGGAGAAGCTTTGGGAATGATCTGTAGCTTTTGGCAAACTTGAATCCTGCATGTGGCAAAGACAATATTCAGCAGCCTGCCACACTGTCTGCTGATTTTGGGACACTTAATGGACTTGAATTAATGGCCTGCCATGTGGTTTGGTAGTATCAGGACTGTGTCTTTTACTTGTTGAACTTGAGTTGTCAGCCTCACTAGCCAGCACCTGCCTGAGTGAAGAAAGTCTCCAGCTTCAGTGGGCCATGAGCAAGAGGCAGAGATGAAGCACAAGGTTGAGGGTTTTCACCACTTTGAACTTGGACTTCTAGCTTTCAAAACTGTAAGAGAATAAATTCCTGTTTGTTGAAGTCATCAATTTGTGGTATTTTCTGTTAGAGCAACATGAGAAGAAACCAAAACAATTACTTACAGACCATAAAATACTTCTCAGTCATAAAAAGGAATGAAGTACTGACACATGCTACAATTTGGATGGCCTCAAAAACATTACACAAAGTTAAAGAAACCAGAAACAATAGGTTAAATACTGTATAATTCCTTTCATATAATATATCCAGAGGAGTTCTGGTAGCATAGTGCCTAAGGCACTTGACTGCTCACCAGAACGCTGGC
>NW_006922563.1:61605-62228 GCF_000298275.1 Orycteropus afer afer
AATGAAAAACTTAGAAAAATATTAGCAAAATACATAAGAATGTTAACATACATAATAATGTCCACTACTAAATTGAATATGGTTACAAGAATGTTCTTATAAACGAGGCTTATTTGTACCAAATAGTTTTAATATTTTAGAGCACTTTCTGAAATTCCAATTCCAATCTAAATACTCATATGTATTTACATAAGAATGAATTTTGCATCACTGCTAATAGTTGTTTCATAAATGAACAATTTTAAATCTATAATTAAAATGGAACAGTAATATACTACTGCTAAGTAGTTATATTTTTATAATATGGAAAAATCACAAACACAATTTCAACTGCTGAAATTAGCTTCAAATTTTGATGCAATGCTTCAAAAGGAAATAGAACACAGTTTACTAAAATGATGACATACATTTAAAATTATCCAGATAAAAGGAAGTTTATTTTTAAAATGGACTTTTATTTTTAAAATAGACTACTAACTTGCAAAATAACATGTAAAGAAGACCTTCATGTTGACAATATACCAAATATTACACAGGAAAGAAGGATGTAACCTGAAATATTCAGAGTAATTATCACTTTAAATACTCTTATTCTTATTATATTAGGTTTCATTTATAATGAA
>NW_006922563.1:62638-66086 GCF_000298275.1 Orycteropus afer afer
ATAGAAATACAATTTCAAAATCAGACAAATGTCTTGGTAAAAAAAAGCTTGGCCACATGTTGTAAATGAAAATATCAAATAAATAATTAGCATCCAAAAGATGATTATGAGTTCATGACTAAGAGGGATCAGGATTCCACACACAAGCCTCTGCCAACTTATTCTTCATCCCAACAATTCGTATAATCAGGGACGATTAATGAACTGTAATTACTGTGGACTATTCAGAGTAAGTACCTCTCTGTGACTTCCTTTTCTTCTCTCTTTAGAAACTTAGATGATGGTTTGCTCTAAGAAACAGTTTTGATCTGGTTTACCTCAATTAAAGAAATATGAATAGTTAATTAATTATAGTATTTTTTAAAATAAGGTAAGAGTTTGTGACTTGGAATGGATTGAAAATGCAGAAGGCTATATTTACGCATGAAGAAAAGTAAATCATCTAAATTAAATGAAAAATTTCTAGAGTCAACCTGAAATTGAATAATATCTGATGATCAGTTAGAATCTCTGCACCTCTTTAACTGTCAGTCCTTAAGACAAGTAAACAGAAATCAGTCACAAGCTAGTGTCAACTTCCTTTTAAAGATATTTAGGAGCAAGCTCAAGTCTCAAAATTCCAAGGTTGTATAAGTCACTAAACCTAGGTGTCTCTGAACAGAGGAACAGAGAAGTAGATGGACTATGCATGTAAACTTTTCTAAATATCAAGTGTATTCATCTTTTAATTACTCTATTTTAATTATTTAATCTATTGTTAGTCATTTAATTTTCTTTATCTCTGTGATCTCCAGTCTTAGGACTGTCTCTGCTGCTCCCTAAACCACACATAATGTCAGTCCTATCTATCCCTACTGGAGAATGCAAATTCTGGGATACTGACTGTGAGAAATGAGACAGTGAATAGATATCATCTCCTGCCCTTTGGAAGAAGAGAATATTTAAAGCAATCAAGTGAAGCCCTCCAGACAGTGAATGAATTAGGGTTTCTATGAGGATTTTTCTTTCTCAATTTACTGATAGACTTGAATTAGAAATGGAAAGCATCTGAGTAGATGTTAGCATAATTAATTGATGTTGGCTGAGAATAACCAAAGAGGAGCTGTCGGTCCAAATCGAGAATTTAAGACAGCTCTGGTGGCCTAGTGCCTAAAACATCTGACTGCTAACTAGGAGGTTGGCAGTTCAAACCCACCAGCCACTCTGCAGAAGGAAGATGGGGCAACCTACTTTCATAAAGATTTATGCCTCAGAAACCCACAAGGGGTCATTATGAGTTGGAATTCACTCAATGGCAGAAAGTTTAGTTGAGTTTAATCTTGAGTTCTTTATAGTGACCCTGTAGAACAGAGCAGAACTACCCCATAGAGTTTCTAAGACTATAATCTTGACAGGAGCAGACTGCCATATCTTTATCAAGGGAGCAGCTGCTGGGTTCATAAGGCATATCTTTTGGTTCCCAGATGAGAACTTAACCATTGAACCACCTAACTGACTCAGAAACAATAGGTTTGGTTTAGGAATCTTGAGTTATGTAGCTCTGGTAGAGCAAATCATTAAGTGCTGGACTGCTAACAAAAACATGGGTGGTTCCAGCCCACACAGTGGCTCCAACAAAAAAGACTTGGCAATGTTCTTCCATAAAGATTTAAAAAAGTTAAAGAAAATGCATTGCTGTCAAGTAGATTCTGACTCACACCAACCCTAAAGGACCAGGTAGAACAGTTCCATAAAATTTATGAGACTGTAACCTTCAGAAATGAACTATGTTATTTTTCTCCTGAGGAGTGCTGGTAGTTTCAACCACCAACATTTTAGTGAACATCCAAGAGTTTAACCACTTATACCAGAGCTCCTTTCCTTAAAGATTACTGCCAAGAAAAAGGCAGTTCTACTCTGTCACTGGAAGACTCTATCAGTCTAAATAACTTGACTGCATCTAACAACCACAATAACAACATAGTTTTATTTTAATATGCTTATTAAAGAGGTATTGAGGCATACATGGCAAACACAAATGGCAGGTTATTTCTATAAAACAGTGAGATAATGATTTTTTGCCTAGATGCTAGTATTAAGTACATGCTGCTTTGCTGGTAAGGTAGTCAGATTACAGTGTGGTTTAAGAAACAAAACTCCCAACTCCTACACACACAATAACACACAGACAAAACAAAAATCACCTGAATTAGAGTAGAGATATGACAAAATGAAGAGCTCTCAGAGTCATTTTAAAGTCCAGTCCACCTAAGAAACTATGTAAGTTCATATAGGTATAAATTATGTAAGTTCATCCAGGTAAAGAAGTATTTATCAGGAATTAAATACATGGCTCAAGCTCTTCCAGCTCTTGTTAATGACAATAAACAAGATAAAAACTGATTTCAACCCATTTTTCACACTTTCAAACTTACATAAGGTGGGACAAAACACATAGAAAAGTACATATTAGGTTTAGGACAGTTCTAAACCTAATATTAAAGACTCATCTGAAGACTCTAACCAGAAAACAAGGGAAGGACTCAGGAAAAGCCAGGTATAAGTCAGCATCAGAAAGCAAAATGAATTAGGGGGAGGGGCAACACAGTGATTAGATAAGATGTTCAGACACAGTCTACATGAAGTGGTTACCACAGACCTGTCAAACAACATAGTATGGTCTAGAGCCACTTTCCACTATTCCACCACCACTATAAAAAAGGAGAAGAAAGAAAAAAACATCTCCAAATTAGAGTTAGGGAAACAATAAAATGAAATGAAATTACCTTCAAGGTGAATAGAATTTCAAGATAGGGCTAAACTAAGAAACAATACAGCCAGACACCTATGGTTAATAAAAATTAAAAGTAAAATGTTATTGTCAACTCTATACTGACTCCCATCAACCTTGGCGAGTCAGAGGAGAATCGTGTTCCATTAGTTTTTTGATGGCTGATGTTTCTGAAGTAGATGGCTAGGTTTTTCTTTCCAGATGATTCTGGGTAGTCTTGAACTTTCAAATTTTCATTCAACAGCCAAGAGTGTTAACTGCTTGCATCACCCGGGGACTTCCTATTTTTAAAATAAGATTATACATGCTACATTTTTTTTTTTTATTTTTTTGAACAAGGAGTGAGAAAACAAGTAAGAATGGTAAAGAAGATGTGTGAAATTCCATTTTGAATCTATTTAGTTTGGGAGAACTCTGAAACTTCCAGATGCAGATAGCTAACAGCCAGAAAGATACTGTCGGAATTTTTAATCATTCAATATTAAATGCTAAATGGAAATCATAGGACTTAATGCAACCACATTAATTAATTAATGAATTAGTGTAATGAATGCATCCACAGGGACCAAGGTGCATAAGAGAGGTCTCCAACAGCAGGACAAACTTGTCTGTCAGTTTGTCCTACTGTGGTGACATGTAGACGTGAGTTTTGAGGCTGAGCCTCTGGTGTTTAAAACC
>NW_006922563.1:69006-71450 GCF_000298275.1 Orycteropus afer afer
GGGGCTGGCACGGGATCGGGCAGTGTTTCGTTCTGCTGTGCATGGGGTCGCTATGAGTCAGAAATGACTCGACGGCACTTAACAACAACAACAACGCAACTCATTGCTGTCAAGTTGGAACAGACTCATAAGGACCCCTCCTTGTTTTACAAGGCAGTATCTCTACAAAAGCAGATTGGCCAATCTTCCTCTGAGGATTGGCTGGTGAGTTTGAACCATCAGCCTTTTGGTTAGCAGTCAAATGCCTTAGGCACTATGCCACCAGAGCTTCTGAACGCAATGTCCATGAAAAACATATATAGAAGTAGAGAAGTGGGACTAGAAAAGTCTGAGAAATATCTATTCTGTCATTAGGGGTCTCTATCAGTTGAAAGGACCTGACTGCATCTAACAACAATAATAACATAGTTTTATTTTAATATGTTATATACACATTATAAACATACGTAGCAAAAGATATATCTTTACAGAGTCATAAAAGCAAAACAAAGGAGTTCTGGTGATGAAGCGATTAAAGCATTGGGTTGCTAACCAAAAGGTTGGCAATTGGAACCCACTAGCCACTCCATTCTCTGGTAGCATAGTGGCTAAAGCACTTGAGTGCTAACCAGAAGGCTGGCGGTTCAAACCCACCAGCCACTCCTCAGAAGGAAGGTTGGGGAATCCTACTTCCCTAGTGATACTGCCTCAGAAACTCAAGGAGGGGTCGCTATGAGTCGGGGCCGACTCGACAGCACATAACAACAACAACAACAACAGCCGCTCCACAGGAAAAACATGAGACAGCCTGATTCCATAAGGATTTACAGACTTAGAAACCTTAGACGAGTCACTATGAGTCCAAATTGACTTGATGGTAGTAGGTGTGGTTTTGGTTTAAAGGAAAAACAAAATCCTGTAGTGTGAATATTGTGAAAGAAATGTGTCTAGAAAATGGAAGGAAGGAGTGGTTGGCAGTGTCATATGAAACAAAAGGTGAAATAAAATTGCTCCATTTTATTTGACTTTAAAGAAATCAGCAATAAACTTGCCAAGAACTGTTTTAGTGAAGTGGTAAGTTCATAAACTATATCGTAAAGAGTTGGGTACAAGGAAACTCAAGGATTAGAGAAAATCATTTCAGATTGTTGTAGCTAAGTCAGAACATGAAGCTGGAGACTCTATTGAACACCTGCAGAGCTGACTGTAACAGCGAACCCCCAAAATAACCAAACTCACTGACATCAACTCGATTCTGACACATATGACCCCTTTTGGGTTTTTGAGGAGGTAAATCTTTAGGGAAGTAAATTACCCAGTCTTCCTTCTGCAGAGTGGCTGGTGGGTTTGAACTGCCAACCTTCTAGTTAGCAGTCAGATGCCTTAGGCACTACACTACCAGAGCTCCTTGATTATAACACCAATGACAGGAAAGCTTGTTTGAGACAGAAATAAAACAGAATGAAATCATAAAACAATGAGGATTATAATCTTTAATTGTGTACAACTTTTCCAGGATATTTCCTCACTTGCTAGTGAATTAGCTGTGTATCTCTCTGTGTTCTTGACCAAAGTGGAGAATCAGTGAATATCTATTAAAGGCAAAAACATTTCAGGAAGTCATGGAAAGATCTAAATGATGACTTTTTATAAGGAAATTATCCTTTGTACATTAATTATAGGTTTGGCCACAGCAGCAGAACAGAGAACTAAATTGCACCAACATGGATTTAGAAACATTTGATTATAACCATGCCTATAAGTTAACAATTTCTCTAGGGTTATAAAAAAAAAAAAAAAACTTGCAAGTGGATAAACAAACAATAGGAAAATTTTCAGTTGTGAGTACGGAAAGATTGATATAAATAAAGGGTACCCTAATAATCATGAAAGGAACCCTTTTGGTGCAGTGGTTAAAGCATTTGGCTGCTAATAAAAAAATGCATAGTTTAAACCCACCACCCAATCCACAGGAGAAAGATGAGTCAGTCTGCTTCCATAAAGATTTCCCCACTGTCATCCAGTTGATTCTGAATTATAATGACCCTATAGAAAATAACAGAACTGCTCATATGGTTTCAGATGCTATAAATCTTTTTTTTTTTCTTTTAATATGATTTTGGTGAAGATTTACAGAGTAAATTCACTCTTGACACAGCAGTTAACATATACTTTGTCTCATGTCACTGACCACAGTTTACCACAATGCAACAGCTCCCCTCCAACTTCCTCCCCATGGTACCACTTCCCAATGTCCATCCCTCCATAATCTCCTGCCCCCTGAGCTGTCTCCCTGTGCATAAGCTGCCCTTCCTTCTCCCATGATTGTTCTCTCGAGTGCGTGTGTCTACTTGAGGTAAATGTTCAACTCACATGCCTGTACTTTGTTTGGCTGGAAATCACAGGTGTGGGTTCAATTCCAGACGTGAAGGGTAGCTAGGGGCCATAGTCTCAGTGGTTCCACC
>NW_006922563.1:75946-78257 GCF_000298275.1 Orycteropus afer afer
GACCTGGTAGGGGAAGATCAAGAACAATAACAAAAAGGACAAATGTATCAATAATATTAGTTTTGGAGCAGACAAATACAAGCAAACTAATCACCGGGAAAAAGGGAGTGAAAAAGAATAAAAATTAAAAAGAAAAAAAAAAATCGGAGGAGGACTGCGTAGGGCACCCAGGCTCCGTATGAGCACACAGACTGCGATTGAGTTCCTGTGTGGGCCCAGAAGGTAGGTGGGAGTGGGGATGGCCACACCCCCGCCCACCAAGCGGGTGCAGGGTCCAGTAACAAGAAGAATGACGTACCCCCTCAGCCTTGCAGGTCCCGAGTGTCCCTGGGGCTGCTGGAAAGCAGAGAGTGATCTTAAGCCCCAGAAATCTGCCAGAGCACTGTCTCTTTAAATATCAAGCCGCTTAAACGTACAACATGGTAGAGCCCTCCGGACCGGACCGGCAAAAGTCTACCACTCAGCCCACCTTTCTCTTCACCATCCCCAATTTGTTCCCTAGCCACTGTATACAGTCCGCACGGACCCTGGCTAGCAGGGGACCCTTAGGTTAATTCTTATGTCTCACGACCACCGGATTCTGCGAGAGCGCTGTCTCTTTAAACATCTAAAATAGTTAAACCGCTTTTTTCTTAAACATACAACATGGCAGCACCCTCCAGACCAGCAAAAGTCCACCACTCAGCCCACCTTTCTCTTCACTTTCCCCATTCTCTAGCCACTGTACACAGTCCTTCACACAGACCCTGGCTAGCAGGGTTTTTTTAGGTTAATTCTTAAGTCTTACGACCACCAGATTCTGCGAGATTGCTGTCTCTTTAAATATCCAAAATAGCCAAGCCGCTTTTTTTTTTTTAAAAAAAACGTACAAGATGGCAGCGCTCTCCGGACCGGCAAAAGTCTACCACTCAGCCCACCTTTCTCTTCACCTTCCCCAGTTTGTTCACTAGCCACTGTACACAGTCCGCACGGACCCTGGCTAGCAGAGGATTTTTAAGTTAATTCTTATGTCCTACCGCCACTCGGGAATGTCCAAGTCATTTGTGCCATCAGGGGCGCTCAGGTCCCTGCCAGACCACAGCTCCGTATATCTCCTTTTTTGGTATTTTCACGCAAATTCTTCTGCTAGTTGGAGTTTAGTCTACTTCTGTATCCTTCCTTCCCTTCAAGGCTCAGGGGTCCAAGATTAACTTCTGTGTCTGTGTCAATTGGTTTCCCTTTTCTTTGTTGAAGAGGATCTGTGCAGTCCTTCTATCTAGTCCGCCATCTTCCTGAAGTAGTTCCAGATGCTATAAATCTTTAGGAAGTCAACTGCCTCATCTTTTTTTTTGTTTTGCACAGAGAGGGTGGTGGAGTCATACTTCCCAATGTTTTAACCACTACCCCACCAGAGCTTCTACAACTTTCCAAAGCCAATGGGGCAGTTCTACTCTGTTCTAGAGGGTTTTCATGGGTCAGCATTAACTGCATGGCAGTGGGTTTGGGTTTGAATTTGGATTTTGATAGTTATGTCTTTATCCCTGATGGAGAAAATACGTACTGTGGATAAATCCATTCCAGTGAAAATTAAAGGGGTAGGTTATATTTTTGAAAAGATGATGGAGAATAAGATCCTGTTATAAAATCAAAACCAAACTCACTGCCATCCAGTCAATTCCAACTCAAAGCAAGCTCCATTGGGTTTCCCAGGTGGTAAATCTGTACAGAAGGAGATTGCTCCATCTTCCTCTTGAGGAGCAGCTGTGGGTTTGAACCACCTACCTTCTGATTAGTAGGCAAATGCCTTAGGCACAGCACCACTAGAACTCCTTACATCCAGTTATACTTGGACAATATTATTGTCAAGGACATACTTAAGACAACTTTTTTTTTTCTTTTAACCACTTTTTTTTTTCATTACCAGTTGTTGTTGTTGTGTGCCATTGAGTCGGGCCCGACTCATAGCGACCCTTCATTGGGTTTCCGAGGCAGTATTACTATGGAAGTAGATTGCCCAACCTTCTTTCTGAAGGAAGTAGGTGGTGGGTTTGAACCACCAGCCTTCTGGATAGAAGTCAAGTGCCTTAGGCATTATGCTATCAGGGTGATACTGGTTTAATTTAAATGGCATATATACAAATAGAAACATTCAGAGGGCAGGGCATTCTAGCTGTGTTTTTAGTTGCCATCAAGTGGATTCTGACTCATAGTGACCCTACTATGTACAACAGAAGGAAATATTGCCCTGCCTTGCACCATCCTCACAATTCTTGCTATGCATGAGCCCATCATTGCAGTCCCTGTGTCAATCCATCTTGTTGAGGGCCTTGCC
>NW_006922563.1:78832-80361 GCF_000298275.1 Orycteropus afer afer
TGAAAAATGCCAAACATGTTCCTCCCTTTGGTTTTCTAACTCCAGATCTTTGCATATTTCCTTGTAATATTTTGTCTTTACAAAGTGCCCTTTGAAATCTTCTGTTCAGCTCTTTCTTTTGCTTTAGTTATTCTCTGTTCAAGAGCAAGTTTCAGAGTCTCTTCTGATACCCATTTTTTTTTTCTTCCTTTATTTTCTTTTTAATGACCTTTTGCTTTCTTCATGTATGATATTGTTTATGTTATCTCACAACTCAACTAGACTTATATCATTGGTGTTCAATATGTCAAATCTATTCTTCAGATGGTCTCTAAATTCAGGTGGGAATAATCAGGGTCATATTTTGGCTCTCATGGACTTGTGTTAATTGTTTCCAGCTTCAATTTGAACTACCATATGAGTGGTTGATGCTCTGTTCCACAGTCAGCTCCTGGCCTTGTTTTGTTTGATGATATTGAGTGTCTCCATTGCCTCTTTCCACAGATGTGGTCCATTTGATTCCTGTGTATTTCATCTGGCAAGGAACATGTGCATAGTTACTGTTTCTGTTCTTAAAAAAGGGTATTACAATGAATAAGTCAATGGACTTGAAAAATTTTATCATGCAATCTCTGTTGCCATTTCTATTCCCAGGGCCATATTTTACAACTACTGATTTTTTTTTTTTTTTTTTTTTTTGGTTTCCAACTTTTGCATTCCAATCACCAATAATTATAAATACATATTGATTGCATATTTGGTCTATTCAGACTGCAATTTCTTCATATTTTGTTTTGGCAGTTGGTGTGTAAAGTTGAATATTAGTGGTATTGACTAGTCTTCCTTTTAGGGGTATTAATGTTATCCTATTACTGACAGCATTACACATCAGGATAGGTCTTGAAATTTTCTTTTGGTGATGAACATGATGCTATTCTGCTTCAATTTGCCATTACTATAACAGTAGACTGTATGATTGTCTAATTCAAAATGACCAATACCAGACCATTTCGACTCACTAGTGCTGGGATTTCAATCTTTATGCATTCCATTTCATTTTTGGCAACTTTCAATCATCCTAGATTCATATTTTATACATTCCATGTTCTGATTTATTAATGAATGTTTGTAGTTGTATCTCTCCATTTTGATTCATGCCACAACAGCACGTGAAGGCTCTGAAAGCTTTACTTTAAGCACATCATTAAGGGTAACTCTACTTTTAGGAGGCACCTCTATCTCAGTCGTAATCTGAGTGCCTTCCAATCTTCTGGCACTATATCAGACAATGTTTCAAGGCTCTTCATAAAATTTTCCAGTAATTGAATGGACAGTGTTTCACTACTCTTCATAAAATTTTCAGTGGCCAAATCTTTCAGAAGAGGATGGCCCTATCCTTCTTCCCAGTCTCTTAGTTTGGAAGCTCTGATGAAACTGTCCCCCATGGGTGACCCTGCCAGTATTTGAAATACTGGTGGCACAGCCTCCAGCCTCACAGCAACATGCAAGTCACCACAGTACAACAAACTGACAGATGAGTGGTGGATTGC
>NW_006922563.1:81801-87753 GCF_000298275.1 Orycteropus afer afer
AAGCATGACTTCACCCTTAACTTTGCCTTTATCAATGCTAAGAAATTGGGGGACTTATAAAATATTGCTGCAGAAGCACACATCACTTTCTCCAAAACAAACCTACTCAAATGAAGGGAGAAATAATGATACTAAAAAGAACCAATACCCATAACTTCCAGTAAGATGGCAAAATAGCTACACAAACTCTCTTCAATAAAGAACAGAGAAACCAATTTACAGAGGTACAGAAGATAACCTTGGATCCCTGACATTAAAAGGAATTACAGGGAAGTGGATTAGTTTTTCCACCAATTAGTGGGAAAACCTGAATGAAAACAGTGAGTACAGAGACAGATGGAGCTGTAGATTGTCAGATACTCTGACCTCACCAGTAGCATGAATATTTTCAAGTGTGCTGGGACCAGAGAATTTACCTAAAGAACAGCCCTGGTCACAAAGGGCTGCAGGGATGACTGTGTGGTGGTCTATGACTAGGAAGGGAAACAGAAAGGAGGGAGGAAACCTGAACTGTGGACTTTCAGCTCTCCAGAAGGCACAGTCATTTTTATTGTTTACAAGCAGAAGGTATACTGGATATTTAAAGTGACTGAGAGTGCAGCCATTTTGAATGTTTGTAAGTGGTAGCCATATTGGATTTTAAAGTGAGTATATTCTCATTTGGATTTCAGGGACCTAAGAATAGACACAGGAGCTCTGGTAGTATAGTGCCTAAGGTATTTGACTGCTAACCAGAAGGTGGGTGGTTCAAACCCACCAGCTACTTCTTGGAAGGAAGGTTGGGCAATCTACTTCCATAGTGATACTGTCTCAGCAACCCAAGGAGGGGTTGCTACGAGTTGGGTCTGACTCAAGGGCACATAACAACAACAACAACAACAAGAATGGACTCTGTTTGCCAAGGGTGTCAGGGACATATGGGAGGCTGACAACAGGAAAGAAGACAGGTGGTGAGTGTATAAGTGCTGCCAACTAGCAAATAGAGGACCATAGTACCCTGTTTATGTATTTAATATCCAAAGAAAACAAAAATCGTGGGCAAGTCACTCCAACATACAATCACCAATTAAAAATAAACACAAACATGTGACAATGTCTCAGAGACAAGAGAGCATCACAGTCCACATAAAGAAGCAAGATAAAGCAGTAGAAAAAAGGGATGAGGATACAGACCCAGAATGTATCCCTGAGGAAGAAGCAACATTGGAACTCCTGATAAATAATTCAAAAGAATTATATTTAGGTACCTTCAACAGACTGAGAAACAGATCAAGGAAAATACTGACAAAATTGAGGAAAACACAGAGAAGACCCTAGAACAATTTTGGAAGACAATACAAGAACAAAATGACAAAACAAATGAAAAATTAGAAATGATATGAAATCTACAGATAGAAATCCAGAAGATTAATACTAAATTTTCAGAAATAGATAACACATTGAATGGATGAAGGAGTAGAATTGAATCAATGGAAGATAGAATAAGTGAGATTTAAGACAAATACCTCATTACTTCTTTAGAAAGGAATCAAATAGAAAAAAAGACCAAAAAAAAAAAAAAAAAAGGTGAAGAAAGTCTAAGGACCATGTCAGATACCATCAAAATGAATAACTTTTGTGTAATCAGAATTCCAGAACAGGAAGAGACAAACAAAACCACGGAGAAAACTGTCAAAGATTTGTTAGAAGAGAATTTCCCTGGTATGATGAAAGATGAGAATAAATCCATTTAAGGAGTCCAACAAATCTCAAATGGGATAGACCCCCAAAAGAAAATCACCAACACATATCATCATCAAACTCACTGAAACCAAAGACAAATAAATACTTCTGAAAGCAGCATAGGAAAAACAAAAAGTTACCTACAAGGGGCAGCCAATAAGACTAAGCTCAAATTTCTTGGTAGAAACCATGGAGGAGAGAAGACAGTGGGATTGTATATATATAAAATGCTGAAAGAAAAAAAAAAATTCAAACCAAGAATTATGTACCCACCAAAATTGTCCCTCAAATATGATGGTGAAATTAGGGCATGTCCAGATAAGCAGAAATTAAGGGAATTGGTTAAAACCAGACTAAACTTATGAGACACTAAAAGGAGTCCTTGGGACAGAGAAACAACAACAGCAAACAATGACTGACCATTAATACACATGATGACATAACCCAGAAACCAACCCAGTTATGGAAGTATACAAAGTAAATAAGCCTACAAGATTGTAAAGAGGGAACCAGAGACATCAATTGACAAATGAAGATAACTACAAACCAAAAGAGGGAAAAAAATTGTTTAGTTACAGAACTTCTAAATGGTAGAGAAGTCAAGACAACTGCAAGATAGAATAGGCTTTTCTAAACTTGGGAAGAAAACTATAAATCACAGGGTAACCTCAAAGGAAAATGATGAACCTTCACATCAAAATAAAAAAGAGGACCAGCACAAATATTTAGCAAATACTAAAACAGTAGCAAAGAATGAAGTGATAATACGATTCATAAACAAAACAATTTGAGCACGTAAAATCATATGGAATTAAGAAATCAGTAAGACCACAAAAAAGCACATAACAAAATGTCAGCAACAAATACATCCTTGTTTATAATTACACTGCCAAAAGAGTAAGAAGAGAACCTACAGTTTGGGAAACAATATTTGGCAATCACATACTTGACAAGAGACTTATCTCTAAAATTTATAGAAAACTCCAACACCTCAACAACAAAAAGATAGACAAACCAATTACAAAGTGGGCAGAAGACATGAAAAGACAATTCACCAAAGAGGATATTTAGGCAGCTCCAAATACATGAAGAAATGCTCACGATCATTAGCCATCAGAGAGATGAAAATCAAAACAACAATGAGATGCCATCTGGCCCAGTACTAATGGCAAATTTCAACATGAAAGGAAATAACACATGCTGGTGAGGATGTGCAGAGATTGGTACTCACATAAAACGCTGGTGGGACTGTAAAATGATACAACCACTGTGGTAAGCAGTATGGTGATTCCTTAAAGAGCTGGAATTAGAAATGCCATTTGACCTAGCAATCCCATTACTAGGTACATATCCTAAAGAAGTGAGAGCCAGGACAAGAACAAATATATGCACACCCATGTTCATCACAACATTATTTCCAATAGCAAAAAGTTGGAAACAATCTATGTGCCCATCAACAGAAGACTGGATAACCAAACTATGTTGCATACAGAATGGGATACTATATACAACACTAAAGAATAATGTTGTTGTTAGGTGCCATAGAGTTGTCTTCGACTCAGAGTGACCCTATGCACAGTAGAATGAAACACCACCTGGTCCTGATCCAGCTCTGTGATCCCAGTTATAGTTGACCCATTACTGCAGCCACTGTGTAAGTCTATCCCGTTGAGGGCCTTCCCCCTCCTTCATCGACCCTCCAACTTACCAAGCATGACATCCTTCTCCAGGGAATGGTCCCTTCTGACAACATGACCAAAATAGGTGTGATGAAGTCTGGCCATTCCCTCTTCCAAGGAGCGTGCAGTCTGCACTTCCTCCAAGACAGAGTTGTTAGAACTTCTGGCAGTCCATGATACTTTCAGCATTCTTCACCAGCACCATATATCAAAATCATCAATTCTTCTACAGTCTTCCTCATGCATTGTCCAACTCTTACATGCATATGAGGCAATTGAAAATATCATGGCTTGTGTCAGACACACCCTACTCTTCAAAGAGACATCTTTGCTCCTCAGCACTTGAAAGAAGTCCCTTGCAGCCAACTTTCCCAGTGCTTTATGTCATCTGATGTCCTGACTGCTGTCTCCGTTGGTGTCAACTGTAGAACCAAGAAATGTGAAGTCTCTGACAACTTCAACCTTTTCTCCATTTATCATGATTTTGCTTATAAGTCCATTTGTGAGAATTTATATTTTCTTTATATTGAGATATAATCCATACTTCAGATGGTCATCTTCAGTCATCATCAATAAATACTTCAAGTCATCCTCACTTTCAGCAAGAAAAGTTGTGTCCTCAGCATCTATTTTGGTCTTTTTTTCTTTTCTCATCCTTTTAATGATCTCTTGCTTTCTTCATGGATGATGTTCTTGATGTCATCCCACAAGTCTTCTGGTTTTCAGTCATTGGTGTTCAATGCATCAAATCTATTATTTAGATAGTCTCTAAATCCAGGAGGGATTTATTCAAGGTCATATTTTGGCTCTCATGGACTTGTTTTTATTGTTTTTAATTTCAAGTTGAATTTGCATATGAGCAGTTGATGGTCTGTTCCACAATCAGCTCCTACCCCTGTTTGGAGTGAAGATATTGAGATTTTCCATCACCTCTTGCCACAGATGCAATCAATCTAATTCCTGTGTATTCCATCTGGTGAAGTCCACATGTATAGCCACCGTTTGATTTGTTGAAAAACGTTATTTGCCATGAATAAGTTGTTGGTCTTCCAAAATTCTATCATGTAATCTCCAGCATTATTTCTATCACCAAGGTCAAATTTTCCAACTACCAGCAATTCTTCTTTGTTTCCAACTTTTGCATTCCGGTCACCAGTGATAATTAACATATCTTGACTGCATGTTTGTTCATTTTCAGACTGCAGAAGTTGATAAACATCTTCAATTTCCTTGTCTTTGTCTTTGGTACTTGGTGCCTAAATTTGAATAATAGTAATATTAAATGGTCTTCCTCGGAGGTGTATGGATATTATCCTATCACTGACAGCATTGTACTTCAGGAAAGATCTTGAAACAGCCTTTGTGATAATGAATGCCTTACCATTCCTCTTCAAATTGTCATTCCCAGCATAGTAGATCCTATGGTTGTCTGATTCAAAATGGCCAAAACCAGTCCACTTCAGCTCACTAATGCCTAGAATTTCAATCTTCATGCATTCCATTTCATTTTTGACTACTTCCAATTTTCCTAGATCCATATTTTGGACATTCCATGTTCTGATTATTAATGGATCTTTGCAGCTGTTTCTTCTCAATTTGAGTCGTACCATGTCAGCAAATGGAAGTCTTGAAAGCTTTACTCTATCCATATGAGTAAGGTTGTTCCTACTCTGATGATGAAGCTCTTTCCTAGTCATATTTTGAAAGTCTCTGACTAAGGGCCTCATTCTCCTTCACTGTATTGGATAATGTTTCCGGACTATTCATAAGGTTCTGCAGTAATGTATCAGACAGTGCTTCTCTGATATTTATAAGGTTTTTCCTGGCCAATTCTTTGAGAAGTGGATGGACTCTTCCTTCTTCCTAGTCTGTCTCAGTCTGTAAGCTGCACTGAAACCTGTGAACCATGTGCAACCCTGCCAGCACTTGAAACACTGGTGGCACAGCCTCAAGCCTCACAGCAGCATGCAAACCACAATAGTATGACAAACTGACAGAAAAGTTAGTCTCATTTAGCTGTTCAAAACCTCTCCACCCTCTCCTTACCTGGATGCCTGGCAGCTGCTCAACTCTGTTCTCCCCCTGGCTTCTCTTTCTCCCATTTCCTGGCTGGTGGAGTTAGGGCCTGGGTCCCTCCCTCCCCTTACCTGGATTTCTGGCTGCTGCTCTTCTCTGTCATCCCCTCTGGCTTCTCTTTACCCCACTTTCCTGGCTGGTGGTATTGGGCCTGGGTCCCTACCTCCCTTACCTGGATGCCATAATGTAGAATAAAGTAGATTCTGAAAAAACATGCATAATAGGGATGAACTTGGAGCACATTATGCTGAATGAAATAAGTCAATCACAGTAAGACAAATATGGTTTTAGTTCACTATGTAAAAAGTCAAGGAAAGGTTTATATAAGGAAAGAAACTTTCTTTGTTGGGTACCAGGGGTAGAAGGGGAGGAGAGGGAACACACACACACACAAAAAAAATAATAATAAATACATTTACCCATGTCACTTTAGTTTTATATATTTAACGGTACATAAATTATATTTCAATAAAAT
>NW_006922563.1:88777-89210 GCF_000298275.1 Orycteropus afer afer
TCTGTTGATATTTGCTTTTTGGTTCTCTGATCAAAAGTACTCCCTTTAGGGTCTCTTGTAAGGTTGTTCAGGTTTTAACAAATTCCCTTAGTTACTGCTTATCTGGAAATCTCCTAATTTCACCATCATATTTGAGGGACAATTTTGCTGGGTATGTAATTCTTGGTTGAAAATTTTTCTCTTTCAGGATTTTATAAATACCATCCCATTGTCTTCTCGTTTGCATGGTCTCTGCTGAGAAATCAGAACTTATTCTTACTGGCTTACTATTGTATGTAACTTTTTGTATTTCCCATGCTGCTCTCAGGATTCTGTCTTTGTCCTTGGTTTTGGTGAGTTTGGTGATGATATGTCTCAGTGATTTTCTTTTGGGGTCTATCCTATTTGGAGTTCGTGGATTTCCTGAATGGATACGTTCTCCTCTTTCATCATA
>NW_006922563.1:90219-96294 GCF_000298275.1 Orycteropus afer afer
AGAGTTCTTGGGGTTACTGGAAGGCAGAACCTCTTCTTAAGCCCTTGGATTCTGGTAGAGCACTGTCTCCTTAGGTTGACTCTAGCTGCTGGTTATGTGTTGATTTGTTATGTCTTGGTTTTATGGTTTAATATTTTGAAAAAGTGAAGCTGGTGTATTTTATTTTATTATTGATTCAGGTGTGTTGGGTCGCTCTGCTGTTTTCTTTGTGATGGTGGAACCACCTTGTGTAGTGTGGATATGTGTTTCTGTTTTTCATAGAGAGGGTTTAGGGTTTGAAAAGGGAGGTTTTATGGTAATTGGCTGAATATGGTTTCTTCTGTTCAATGAGTGAAGCTATTGGCTGAGAAGGTGGGAGCAGAAGAAGGAAAGCTTGGTGTTGCTACAGTTGGTTTCTAGTGCTTTGTGCAGGCTAGTATTGTTGATGTATTTATTTGCAAGACCACGGCTCAACCTCAGGAAAGATTCCTATTATTAGAGGGTCACAAAATTCTGCCAATTTCAGGCACACTCAAAGACCCCACCTCCACAGCCCCACAGTGGCAAAGCACAGCTCCAAGGCAAAATTCATGGGACCGCACTCAGCTGCAGTTTCTTTGCTCTCCATACCCTGTCTGCCGGTGGTACTGATGCAATCCAGCCAGCCTGCTAATGGCTGGCTCTGGAGTTTGTCTGTGATACCATCCACCTGCGGCACCAAAGTTGGGTGCAATTTCAGCTGTGTTGGAGTTGGGGGAGTACCTGCTAGTGACCTGTGGTCCCGATATCCATGGCAAAGAAAAGCACGGTGTCTCCCAGTTATCTCAGCAGTGGTGCCAATGCCCGCCTGCACCCAGACGACCCAAATTACTGATAAAATCAGCTGCTGGAGGCAGGTCTCTGCCGCTGCCCACTGGAATATTGTAGTGGTTGCTGGTATGCTGCGATAAGGTGACTTCTTCTTGGCTCGGGGATCTCAGGCAGCCGCCCTCCCCCAGAAGATAGTGACTGCCCCAGGAAAGGTTCCAAAAGTCTCTCTCGGGTGTCTGTCCATCCTCCACCAGTAGCTCTTTTCTAAATAATCTCCCTGTGCCTTTTCTCTAATTCTGCTCTTCTGTGTTTGGTGCACTGTGATTCAGCAAGCTGTTCAGAGCACCAAAGATCCTAATTCAACCTGTTGTACCTAGTTTTCAAAGTCCTTAGATGACAGAGAGAAAAAAAAGCATGCTGCTCACTGGTGAGACTTCATTTTGAATGAAGTATATTTCAATACAGGAATAAGTATAAAGATTTGAAATTCAAAGAAAAGCATTTACTAAGTAAAAAGCTTTAAAATCATAGGATTTGTAGATATTAATGATGAGATGCAATCTAAATGAAAGAGGTAAAAGTTCTTGTTCAAAAGGGCATGAATTCAGTCAAGAAGAAGAATTATATTGGTAATAACTGATAAAGTACTAATGAGTGCAATAAATTTAATAAAATAATCAGTATTGACACTGATGCACTATCCGAAATATTAAATCTTGAGTATGTAGTGATTAAATTAAGCAAAAATATGGCAGCCAGTACAAAAAGCTAATAGGGATAGAAGGCTGATAAACAATCAGCAAAACAAATATACAGAATATGGAGAAAAAGCAAAATGTGAAAATGAAATTCTATAAAATAATTTGCTTTTGGGAAGTGTAAATATAGTTATTTCAAGAGTCCAAAATATGAACCCAATAATATCCTTAAAAAAGAAGTAAAATCTACATTTGATTATCAGTTTTATGGTTCACTATTTACCACTTTTGTGGTTCAACATACTAAATTCCACTGATCCTTCGTCTCTTTATTTAGGCTACTGTTCATTCTTCCAGCAGTAACATTTCTCTCATTTTTCAACTGTCCAGCCTCCACTGGTCCTCCAAGTCTCACTTTAAATGACATTTCCACCAGGAATCATCCTCTGACCTCATCATCCTCCACCACTACCAAAAGTATCACCATGTGTAGATTGTGCCAGCCCTTCCACACACTCCTGTCAAAGATAAAACTTCTGCTGTCGTAATCTCTTACCAAACTGCAATTTTTGGCTAACATGTCTGTATTCTACTCTAAATAGTAAATGCCATGCAGATTGTCTGTTTTGTATGCCGAATTCTAGCATGACTTCCATACGCCTTGTGACCTGATGATTGACACTTCTGACAATACAAACTATAACTTATTATGTGAAAAATGCATACAAAAATACAACAGTACATTTGCAATTTATCTAAGAAAGGAAAAAAAAAGTATAGTTAATGTGCTTGAGTGCTTTAGCTTTGTTTTATTTCTTAATGTCATAGTGAGCATGAAAGCAAAAATTATACTGAAATTTTACAACACAGATTAACCAGGATATTCCCTGCAAGCCACCACTCACTTGTTTGTCAGTTTGTTGTACTGTGGTGATTTGTGTGTTGCTGTAAGACAGAAGGCTATGCCACTGATATTTCAAATACCATCAGGGTTACCCATGGTGGAAAGGTTTCAGTGGAGCTTCCAGATTAAGACACACTTGGAAGAATGAGGGGGCCATCCATTTATCAAAGAATTGGCCAGTAAAAACCTTATGAATAGCAGTGAAACACTGGCATATTACTGGGAAACATTATTTATGCACCAAACACTAAAGCCCAAGTTGAGGAAATTGAAGATTTTTGCCAACTCCTGCAGTCTGAAATTGACCAAACATGCCATCAAGATGCATTGATTATCACTGGTGATTGGCATGCAAATGTTAGAAACAAACAAGGATGGCTGGTAGTTGGAAAATATGGCCTTGGTGATAGAAATAATGCTGGAGATCACATAATAGAATTTTGTAAGGCCAACAACTTATTCACTGAAAAATACCTTTTTTCAACAACATAAACTGCAAGTATACATACTGATTTTGTCAGATGAAGTACACAGGAATCAGATCAACTACATCTGTGGAAAGATGCGATGGAGAAGCTCAACATCTTCAGCCAATAAAAGGCCAGATACCGACTGTGGAACAGACCATCAACTACTCATATGCAAGTTCAAGTTGAAGCTGAAAAAAATTAAAACATGTCCATGAGAGACAAAATATGACCTTGATTACATCACTCCCAAATTTAGAGACCATCTAAAGAATAGATTTCATGCACTGAACACCAATGACCAAAAACCAGTGGAATTGTGGGATGACATCAAGAACATCATCCATGAAGAAAAGGTCATTAACAAAACAGCAAAAGAAGAAAAGACCAAAATGAATGTCAGAAGACATTCTGAAATGTTCTCTTGAATAGAGGATAGCTCAAGCAAATGGATGAAATGACAAGACAAAAGAGGTGGACATGAGATTTCAAAGAGTAGATCAAGAAGACAAGTCAATTACTATAACGAAATGTGCAAAGACCTGGAGTTAGAAAACCAATAGGGAAGAACACACTTGGCATTTCTCAAGCTGAAAGAACTGAAGAAAAAATCAAAACCTGGGTTGCAATATTGAAACATAATATGGGAAAAATATTGACTGATGTAGAAAACATCTAAAGAAGATGTAAGGAATACACAGTCACTGTACCAAAAAGAATTGGTCAATATTCATACATTTAAAGAGGTGGAATATGATCAAGAACCAATGATACTGAAGGAAGAAGTCTAAGCTGCACAGAAGGAATTGTCCAAAAACAAGGCTCCAAGAATTGATGGAATAACCACTGAGATGTTTCAACAAATGGATGCTGTGCTGGAGGTGCTCGCTTGTTTATGCCAAGAAATTTGGAAGAGAGCTACCTGACCAACTGGCTGGAAAAGATCCATATTTGTACCCATTGCAAAGAAAGATGATACCATTGAATGTGGAAATTATCAAACAATATCATTGATATCACATGCAAGTAAAAACTTTCTGAAGATAATTCAAAAATGGTTGCAGCAATAGATTTGACAGAGAGCTTCCAACTATGCAAGTTGGATTCAGAAGAGGAAGTGGAATGAGGTATATCATTGCTGATGTGCCACATTGGTCAAAACCGCACAGGTTATGAAATGAAGTGACACAAAAGGATTAATGTTTTTTTAAAAGGAATGGGGGCCAGGTGGATGTCCCATGTATTCTGCGAGAGTGACTCCTGATGCCTTTGTTCTACTTTATTTGTATGTGTATACATGATTATGTCACCATTCTCGGAATCCATACAATCAGCTTATTCTCTACAAAATTAAAGTTTTACTCCTCTACATGCTCAAGGACAACAGGTGGTCATTAAAACAATCACAAAAGCCTCCTTGGGAATAGGGAGTGTAAAATGATAAAGGTTTCCTAGGGCACAATGCCCCAAAATATGAAACATCCCAATAAGATTAAAACATGGACTACTGGAATAACATCTATTTTTAATACTTGATGTTTTGCCAAGTAAGCATTTACTGTGAGCAAGGCTTTGCCTTCTCTTGTTGCTGTTGGAGAGGGCTTGTCTTCTCTTGTTGCTGTTGGACATGTGCTTTTCACTCATGTCCTTTGATGATTTCTCTCTTGGCTCCAACATTGATGTCAGATGGATCCTGGCTGAATGCAAAGAATACAAGAAAGATGTTTACTTTTATATTATTAAGTATGCAAAAGCATTTGACTGTGTGGATCATAACAAATTATGGACAACATTGAGAAAAATGAGAATTCCAGAACACTTAATTGTGCTCATGAAAAACCTACATAGAACAGGAGGCTGAAGTTCGAACACAAGAAAGGGATATTGCATGGTTTAAAATCAGGAAGGGAGTGAAGCGTTGTATTATTTCACAATAATTATTCAATCTGTATGCTGAGAAATAATCCTAGAAGCTGGGCTGTAGAAGGAGAGCATGGCATCAGGATTGGTGGAAGACTCAATAACAACCTGCAATGTGAAGAGGACACAACTTTGCTTGTTGAAAGTGAAGATGACCTGAAGCACTTAGTGAAAGATTAAAGACTACAGTCTGCAGTATGGATTACAACTCAACAAAAAGAAAATGAAAATTCTCGGAACTGGACCAATAAACAGCATCACAATAAATGCAGAAAAGATTGAAATTGTGAAAGATTTCATATTACTTGGTTCCACAATCTACACCAATGGAGGTAGCAGTCAAGACATCAGACAATGTATTGCACTGGGCAAATCTGTTACAAAAGATCTTTTTAAAGTACTGAAAAGCAAAGATGTCTCTTTGAAGACGAAGGTGCGCCTAACACAAGTGGTGGTGTTTTCAATTGCATTATATGAATTTGAAAGCTGGACAATGAATAAGGAAGACCAAAGAAGAATTGATGCTTTTGAGTTGTGATATTAGCAAAGAATATTCTAAGTACCATAGACTGCCAGAAGAACTTACAAATCTGTCCTGGAAGAAGTGCAGCCAGAATGCTCCTCAGAAGTGAGAATGGCCAGACTTCATCTCACCTGCTTTGGTTATGTTGTCAGAAGGAACCATTCTCTGGAGAAGGAAGTCATGCTTAGTAAAGTGGAGGGTCAACGAAAAAAAGGAAGGCCCTCAACAAGATGGACTAACAGAGTAACTGCAATAATAGGCTCAGGTATAGCAAGGATCATGAGGCTGGCACAGGACAGGGCAGTGTCTTGTTCTAGTCTACATAGGGTCACTATGAGTTGGAACTGATTTGATGGCACCTAACAACAACAGAAACCCAGGAAAGTTATTTTTATACTCATAATGATGCATGGAGAAATCAAAGTTTAGTGAAGTTACCAATAACTGGTAGATGGTAGAACAAGAATTTGAAATCTGTTTTGTTGAATGTGAAAGGATCTGCTTGTTTCACTGCTGGAACAGAGGAGCATCAAGGTGACTTCAAGGAACATCCTATGAAATGCTTACTCATACTGAAACAGTGAGATATATATTACAAACACTATATAAAGATAAAAGTAAAATGGAATTCATGTATATATATTTACATCATCAATATAATGTCAATAATAAATGAAATTAATTCCTGTAATTAGATAATGGGAGCTCTGGTGGCACAGTGCCTAATTAGATAATATCCTAAAATACTATGAGTCAGATTACCAATCTATAGAA
>NW_006922563.1:96409-97006 GCF_000298275.1 Orycteropus afer afer
TACTTGAAAGAAGAGTTGTTCTGGTTACCTAGTGCTGTTCTTACAGGAATATACCACAAATAAGATGGCTTCAACAAACAGTTTATTCTTACAATTTTAAGGTTTAAAGTCCAAGTTCAAAGTGCCAGGCTCTAGGGGCTAGGTGAAAGCCCCTCAGCCTTGGTCTTTAGCTCTGCTTCCTGCTCCCAGCCCAGTGGAGCTAAAGGCTTTTTTTTCACTCAGCTGCTGGCTGCTGAGGCTGACAAACCCAAGGTTGACAAGTAATAAAGTACAGTCCCAATGTTACCAAACTAACATGGAGTCAGATAGGTATAAATATTGGCTTCATTATGTCATTAATGATAAATGACATTGAAGAATGTAACTTGGATCAAAGTTTTCCTCAAACTGATTTCACTAGCCTGCCAAGTTAGAAGGAGAAATTTTAAGATGAGGATACTCTGCCCAAGTGAGAAAACACAATGGCAAATAAAGACAAGAGGGCAGAGTGTTTTTCGTGCACGTTACCAGTCATTGGGCTGAAAAGGAAAACATCAGGACATTCATAAGTGATAATTTTGTCTCAATCTCAGCAAGTAGATCAAGTTGATTATAAAA
>NW_006922563.1:97937-98995 GCF_000298275.1 Orycteropus afer afer
ATTCCATTGAGGGGACATTCTCCACTGTATTGCAGATAGAAAACTCCACAAATTGACTGAGCTGCATGTGAGTAAGCTAACCAAGAGTGACCAGAAGTCCACATCAGTCTTCAGGGCACATTCATTTTCAATTTTGCAATCTTAGAAATGTTTGTGATCAAACAGAAACTATTATTAAGAATTTGAGTCATAAAAGAGCACTATCACTGGATACATTACAGTCATTAATAGCAGTGATTAAGAGAGATCATCCAAATTTCAAATTATCTGATTGTCATGCAGTAGCACCATGTGCTACAGCCTTAGACAAAGGGGATCTTAGGTATACCTTGTCAGAGATCCCTAGAGGCATTATAAATGTAAAATATTTGAAAGATGGAATAAAAAGAAATAGATAGTCACAATTCAAACAAATAATTTACCAAAAGTTTATTTTTATTATCTAGGTAAGAAAGTTTTCTCACGAAATAATAACCTTTATTACTGCAGTAACATGATTATATTCCCAGCACATCTAATACTTTTCAAAATTTGAAGGAGTGAGTAAAACATCACAGTGAAGCATTTGGTGTCTGTGAGCTGAAGAGAATGGAACTGAAAGATGTTGGGGCCTGAGATAGGATTTTATGTGATCCATTGAGATTTTTCCTTGTGTGTTCCTGCTATCTGACAGAGTTCTAATTCTCAAGAAATCATGAACTTCTCATAGATAGTGGCATAAATGTGAGAACTGGACCCCTGATTGGAGTTGACTCTATAGCCAATCCAATAGGGAATATATTAAATCATTGTATCAAATCCATTCTTAAAATAATTTCATTCAAATCTCTCAGAAAATGATGTAGAAGAGTTCATAAGCTTGAGAAACACTAATTGAACACATTTAAGTGGCTTCTATTGTGAGTCATTTTTGATAACTGAAAATAAAACTATACAGGAGCTATGGAGCCACATGTAGCATGGCAAACCTGGCCTATGATTTTATTAACTTAAAGACTGATACCTCAAGGAGGCAAAATGGAATTCCAAGTACTCATTTACTGAGCAGATAAGTCAAG
>NW_006922563.1:99255-100042 GCF_000298275.1 Orycteropus afer afer
GTCTGGAGGAAATTAGTGATGTTGGCATTCATTTAATAATCATTTATTGAGCACTGACTACATGCCTAGATTGTGTTAGTTTTGGTGTTTATCCTAGTGAAAATGACAGTTCTTGATCTCAGAAGAGATGTCATCAGGGTAAGTGCCATTATAAAAAAATATATAAGCATTGCTTGACATTGATGGTATCCAATACTGCCACCATGTTTCAGAAGTAAACCTGAGGCTGAAAATCAGAGAAGCTGAAGGATGGCGGTTCAAACCCACCAACTTCTCCTCAGAAGGAAGACTGGGCAATCTATTTCCATAGTGATACTGCTTTGGAAACCCAAGGAGGGGTTGCCATGAGTTCATCCGACTTGACAGCACGTAACAACAACAACAGATGTCCTTAAGGGGAAGCCATGTATTGAATAAGAAAGGTGATGTACACATAGGGAAAATATTGGAGGGGAGATGACTCCAGACAGGTCCTTCCTATGAAGTGATTATAATAAACATGCATATTGTGTGATCTCAATTATTCGATTCAATTCAAGAAAGAATATAGTTCTGACTAATCTCAAACATAACTAAAGACAATGAGACCATAAAATAATATGGAAATGTTAATTACGTTTCTACACTTGCAATCAACATTTCTTTATAGCATGTGAAAATTCTTTATTATGTGTTTTTGTTTTATCAAGGGCCAAGCTACAAGGGAAGACAGTAAACTGTTAGTGAACATTAAGATTTGAGCTTCACAATAGAGAAGAATGCATGAGAGTACAGGCAAATCTTAATG
>NW_006922563.1:100712-110478 GCF_000298275.1 Orycteropus afer afer
TTTTTTTTTCCCTCATACTCCCACCATTTAGCTTAAGCCCAAGCAAGGCATTCTGTGTCTTTAATGTCATTGACAGCTTTTTCTGTAAAGTCTCTCCCTTCCTGAAGATTTTATGCTGAGACACATAAGTCATTGAGCAGATGGTTATACTCTGTGCTGTGTTCTCCTTCATCACAACCCTTTTTTTGTGTACTTCATTCCTACATATATATAAGATATATGTAAGATTATATGTGTAATATATATGTAAGATTCACTTCTGCCCATCAAAGGAAAAAAGTCTTTTCTACCTGCTCTTCCCACATGATTCTGGTTTCCATCACCTACAGCAGCTGTATTCATCTATGTCAAACATTCAAAGAAGATATCAGTGTTTATTAACAGTGGGTAAGGCATTTTGCTGCTAACCAAAACTCAATGGTTCAAACCCACCAGCCATACCATGGAAGAAAGATTGGGTAATGTGCTTCCATAAAGATATACAAGCCTCAGAAACCCAGTGGAGTTTGCTATGAACCTGAATCCACTCAACAGCAGTGAGTTTGTTTTTGTTTTTCTCTTTTGAGTGTTCACTACATCCATTGCTCTTATGCTGAACCCCTTCATTTATACCTTAATGAACAAGTAACTAAAGCAAGTCTTTGGAGACTCCTCATCAAAAAATTGTCTTATCTTCTAAGAAGTGGAGGAATTCTCAAGTTGATAATCAAGTTTTCTAAGAGATTGGCTTCCTAAAGCATCTATCATTCAATTCCTAAAATAAATTGTTTCCCTAATCTGAAGTTCATTCAAATAAAATTTCTCAAAATCTTGTCTCCAACACATCCTTTAGTTAGTAAGATCACTTTTTTTTTCCACTTCCTGAAAGAAAATCTTTTTTATAGATGTGATACTAATATTCTCACTGCCATTAAGTCAGTTCCAACTCATAGCAACACCTCCTTGGAAACCCATGGAAGTAGATTGTCCTATGGAAGTAGATTGTCCAATCTTCCTTCCATGGAGGGGCTGGTGGGCTTAATATGAAAATCTTTCAAAGCTAACATTCATGAGGTAACTGAAATGAGTTGTTGTTTTCGTTGCTGTTGGCTCCACCTCTTAGTGACTCCATGTGCACAAGAACGAAACACTGCCCCATCCTGTGCCATCCCCACAATCCTGGCTACACTTGACGTCATCATTGCAGCCACTGTGTCAATCACTCTCATTGAACGTCTTCCCTTATTTCACTGATCTTCTACTTTACAAAGCATGACAACCTTCTCCAGGGAATGACCATTTTGACAACCTGACCAAAGTTATTGTTGTTAGTTATGTGCTGTCAAGTCATCTCCAAATCGAAGTGACCTTACGTACAACAGAGCAAAACCCTGCCTGGTCCTGTGCCAGCCTCATGAACCCTGCTATACCTGAGCCCATCGCTGCAGCCACTGTGTCAATCCACCTTGTTGAGAGTCTTTCCCTCTTTTGTTGACCCTCCACTTTACCAAGCATGGCATTCTTCTCCAGAGAACGGTCCCTTCTCACACCATGACCAAAGTAGGTGAGACAAAGCCTGGCCATTCACATTTCCAGGGAGCATTCCAGTTGCACTTCTTCCAGGAAATACCTGTTAGTCCTTTTAGCACTACACAGTACTTTCAGCATTCTTTGCCAACACCACAGCTCAGAAGTATCAACTCTTCTTCAATCTTCCTTATTCATTGTCCAACTCTCAGGCATATGAGGCAATCGAAAATACCATGGCTTGGGGTAGGCACATCCTAGTCTTCAAGGAGATATCTTTGCTCTTCAGCTCTTGAAATAGGTCTTTGGCAGCAGATTTGCCCAATGCAATATATCTTTTGATGTCTTCACTGCTGCTTCCATTTGGTGTTGATTGCAGAACCAAGTAATATGAAGTCTTTGCCAACTTCAATCTTTTCTCCATCTATCATGATGTTGCTTGTTGGTCCAATTGTGAGGATTTTTGTTTTCTTTATACTGAAGTGTAATCCATAGTGTAGACTGTAGTCTTTAATTTTCATCAGTAAATGCCCCAAGTCATCCTTACTTTCAGCAAGCAAAGTTGTGTCCTCTGCAAATTGCAGGTTGTTAATAAGCTTTCCTCCAATCCTGGTGCTACGTTCTTCTTCATATTGTCCAGATTCTCAGATTATTTGCTCAGTATATATGTTGAGTAAGTAAGGTGAAAGGATACAACTCTGACACACTCCTTTCCTGATTTTAAAACATGTAATATCCCATTGTTCTGTTCAAACAATAGCCTCCTGGTCTATGTATAGGCTCCTCATGAATTAAATTAAGTGTTCTGGAATTCCCATTCTTCTCAAAGTTCTCCATAATTTGTTCTGATCCACACAATTGAGTGCCTTTGCATAGTCAATAAAACAGAAGTTAACACCTTTCTTTTATTCTTTGCTTTGAGCCAAGATCCATCTGACATCAGCTATAATATCCCTTGCTCCACATCCCCTTCTGAATCCAACTTGCATTTCTGGAAGTTCTCTGTCAATATACTGCTGCAACTCTTTTTAATTATCTTCAGAAGATTTTACTTGCGTGTGATATCAATGATATTGTTTGATAATTTCTACATTCTGTGGATCACTTTTCTTTGGAATGATTAAAAATATGGATATCCTCCAGTCAGTTGGCCAGGGAGCTGTCTTCTCAATCTCTTGGCATAGCCAGAGAAGAAGTGCCTCCAGTGGGGCATCTGTTGAAACATCTCAATGGGTATTCCATCAATTCCTGGAACCTTGTGTTTCACCATTTCTTTCAGGGCAGCATCGACTTATTCCTTCCATACCATTGGTTCTTTATTATATGCCACCTCCTGAACTGGATGATCACCTACCAATTATTTTTGGTAGAGTGACTCTGCATATTCCATCCATCTTCTTTTGATGTGTCCTGCATCATTCAACATATTGCCCCTGGAATTTTTCAATATGGCAATTCAAGGCTTAATTTTTTTCCTCAGTTCTTTCAGCTTGAGAAATGCTAAGCGTGTTCTTCCCTGTTGGTTTTTTAACTGCAACTCTTGGCACATTTCATTATAACAATTGACTATGTCTTCTCAAGCTGCTTTTTGAAATCTACTGTTCAATTTTTTACCCTGTCATTTCCCCCATTTGTTTTAGCTACTCTCCATTCTAAGACAACTTTCAGAGGAGTCTTCTCTCATATTCACTTTGGTCTTTTCTTCCATTCCTGGCCTTTTAATGACCTTTTGCTTTCTTCATGGTTGATGCTTTTGATGTCATACCACAATTCTTCTGGTTTTTGGTATTGGTGTTCAATGCATCAAACATACTCTTTAGATGGTCTCTAAATTCAGGAGTGATAAAATATTTTGGCTTTTGTGAAGCTGTCCAATTGTCTTCAGTTTCAAAAGGTATTTGTAGTGATGATGTCGTTGGTCTTGCAAAATTGTATCATGTGATCTCCACCATCATTTCTATCACCATCACTATATTTTCCAACTACCAGTGATTCTTCTTTGTTTCCTATTTTTGCATTCCAGTCACCAGTGATATTTAATACATCTTGATTTAATGTTTGTTCAATTTCCTCATCTTTGCCTTTGGTAGTGGGTGCATAAATTTGAATAATAGTAATATTAACTGGTCTTCCATGTAGGTTTATGGATATTATCCTGTCGCTGACAGCACTGTACTTCTTGAAACATTCTTTGTGATGATGAATGCCTACCAAAGTTAGGTGAGACTAAATCTGGCCATTCTCATTTCCAAGCAGCATTCTTGGTGCACTTTTTCCTGGACATACTTTTTCTGTTCATCTAGCAGTCCAAGGTATTTTCAATATTCTTTGCCAAAACTACAATTCAAAGGCATTAATTCTTTGGTCTCACTTATTCATTGTCCAGATTTGATATGCATGTAAGGTGATTGAAAATATTATGACTTGGATTCTGCTCACCTTAGTCTTCAAAGTGACACCTCTGTTCTTTAAAACTTTAAAGAGTTCTTCTGCAGCAGAGTTTCCCAGTGCAATATGATATCTGATTTCTTGATTGCTACTCCCATCAGTGTTTGTGGATCCAAGTAAAATGAAATACTTGACAACTTCACTCTTTTCCCAACTTATCATGATGTTGCTTGTTGTTCCTATTGTGAGGTTTTTCATTTTCTTTTTGTTGGTGTGAAATCCATACTGATGGATTTAGTCTTTGATCTTCATCAGTAAGTGCTTCAAATCATCTTCACTTTCAGCAAGCTAGGCTGTATCAACTGCATATGGCATGCTGTTAATGAGTCTTCCTTCAGATAGTTCTTTTATGTATATAGTTCTTCTTCATAAATCCCAGGTTCTCAGATTATTTGTTCAACATACAGACAGAAAAAGAATGGTAAAAGGATACAACCATAACTCACACTCTTCCTGATTTTAAAATCTGACGTATTCCTTTACTCTGTTTAAATGACATGATCTTGGTCTATTGTCAGGTCCCTCATGAGGACAGTTAAGTGTTCTGGAATTCCTATTCTTTACAACGTTATCCAAAATCAGTTACGATCCACACAGTCAAAGGTCTTTGCATAACCAATAAAACACAGATTTTTCTGTTACTTTTTGCTTTTAGCCACACTCACCTGGCATCAGCAATGATATCCTTCATTCCATGTCCTCTTCTGAATCCAGCTTGAATATCTAGAAGTTCCTTGTCAATATAATGCTGCAAATGTGTCTGAAGTATCTTCAGCAAAATTTTTTCTTGTGTGTGATATTAGAAATATTGTTCTATAATTTCCACAATTTTTTGGATTACCCTTCTTTAGAATGGGCACAAATATGAATCTCTTCCAGTAACTTGTCCAGGTAGCTGGCTTCCAAACTTCTTGGCATAAATAAGTAAGCACCTCTACAGCTCCACCCATTTGTTGAAACATCTCAATCTCAACATCAATGTCTGGAGCTCTGTTTTTGCCAATGCCTTCAGTGCAGCTTGGGCTTCTTCCTTCAGTATCATTGGTTGTTGAGCATGTTCTACCTCCTGGAATAGTTGAGCATCAATCAGTTCTTTTTGATACAGTGACTCTGTGTATTCCTTCTGTCTTCTTTCGATGTTTCCAGTATCATTCAATATTTGATCCATATAATTCTTCAGTTTTGCAACTTGGGCTTGAATTTTTTCTTCACTTCTTTCACCTTCAGAACTGTTGAGCATGTTCATCACTTTTGATTTTCTAACTCCAAGTCTTTGCACAATTCATTATAATACCTCACTTTGTCTTCTCAAGCCACCCTTTGAAACGTTCCATTCAGCTCTTTTAATTCATTATTTCTTCCATTCACTTTAGCTACTCTATGTTCAAGAGCAACTTTCAGAGTCTTGTCCATTTTTGTCTTTTTTTTCATCATTGTCTTTTCAATGAGCTTTTGCTTTCTGCAAGTATTATGTCCTTGATGTCATCCCACAACTTGTCTGGTCTTCAGTCATTGATATTCAGTGCATCCAGTCCATTCTTCAGATGGTCTCTAAATTCAGGTGGAATATACTCAAGGTCATGTTTTGGCTCTCATGGACTTGTTTTAGTTTTCTTCAGCTTCAACTTGAACTTGCATTTGAGCAACTGGTGGTCAGCTCGTGGACTTGTTTTCACTGATATTGAGCTTCTCCATCACCTCTCCACAGATGTAGCTGATTTTATTCCTGTGTATTCTATTTGGCAATGGTCAAGTGTATAGCTGCAATAGACATTGTTGAAAAGTTATTTTCAATGAATAAATCATTGGTCTTATAAAATTCTATCATGCAATTTCCAACATCATTTCTATCACCAAGGTTGAATATTCCAACTATTGATGACTCATCTTTGTGTCCAACTTTCGAATTCCAATAATCAACCAGTGATATTCAATGCATCTTAATTGGGTAATTGTTCAATTTTTGACTGCAGAAGTTGGTAAAATCTTCAATTTCTTCATCAATGGCTTCAGTGGTTGGTTTGTAAACTTGAATAATAGTAATATTAATTTCTCTCCCTTGCAGACTTATGGACATTATTGTATCACTGACAGAATTGTACTTCAGGATACATCTTGAAATGCTTTTTTGTTGTTGTTGTTTTTTGTTTTGTGTTTTGACTATGCATGTGATATCATCCCTCTTCTATTCATCATTCCCAACATAGTAGATCATATGATTGTCCAATTCAAAACAGCTGACATTGGTCCATTTCAGCTCAATAATGACTAGGATATCAATCTTTCTGTGTTCCATTTCCTTTTTGACAACTTCTAATTTTCCTAGATTCAAACTCAGTACATTACATATCCCAATTATTAATAAATATTTGCAGTTGTTTCTTCCCATTTTGAGTCTTGTTCCATCAGCAAATGTAGGTCCCAAAAGCTTTGGTCCACTGATTTCATTAAGGCCAATTCTCCACTGAGGAGGCAGCTCTTCTCCAGTCATATTTTGTATGACTTCCAACCTCAGGGGCTTATCTCTGGTACTCAGACAATATTTCACTGCTATTCATAAAATTTTCTAATAGCATATCAGACAGTGTTTTACTGCTGTTCATAAGGTTTTCAGTGCTCAGTTTTTTCAAAAGTGGATGCCCCTGTCCTTCTTCCCTATCCTTAGTCTGGAACCCCCACTGAAACCTGTGCACCATGGGTGAGCCTTCTGGCATTTTAAATATCTCCAACCTCACAGAAGTACAAAGCCACCATAGGGCCTAAAACTGACACAAACAAGTGGTGGGAAAGGAGTTGGTATATAAATATCCTCTCTCAACTCTGTTCAATATACTCTGAAAGGACCTTGATTATCTAGACATTCTAAAAAAATACCACACTGGTATATTATACTGATGTTGTTAGTTGCCATCAGGTAGATTCCAATGCATGACAACCTCATATATGTAGAGCAGAACTGCTTCATAGGATTTTCAAGGCTGTGACCTTTGAGGAGCAGATTACCAGTTCTGTCTTCTAAGGTCCCTCTGGTTGTGTCCAAATAACCATTCTTTTGGCTAGCAGTCAATCACTTAACCATCTGCACCACACAGGGTCAACATCATGTTATTTGAATCTTTGATGCAAGATATGGCCAGTACTCTAGTCTCCTTCTATGACATATGAGTGCCCAAGGGTAAGAAATAAACCACTCAGTAATATAGGGGTCAGCCACATAAGTGAATTTTCAGAGCTTGAGTGGTTTGTAGCATGCAAACACATCTCCTCTAATATAGTGGACTACTTGCACCTCCCACCACAAAACAGAGACAAAGCACTTATTAGGCTTTTTAATTTGGGGGCTTGCACACACTACATTTATGTGTCTTTGTGTGGCCCATTTATTAATAGCTTGGAAGTTTACCAGTTTTGAAGTTAAGTAGAATAAAAGAAATTATGAAAATGCTAGTCAAAAAACAGCTAATGCACCTATACTAAAGAGAGAAAAAGTAGACTTGAAGAAAATAAGTATTACGAAGGATAAAGGACATATCATGAAAATAAAAAAGGTACTCTCTTTATAGTAAGGAGCTCTGGAGGGGTGGTGGTTTAAGTATTCAGAGGCTAACCCAAAGATTGGTGATTCCAACCTACCAACCCTTCTGTAGCAGAAAGATAAGAAGTCTGTTTCCATAAAGATTTATAGCCCTGGTAACCCTATAGAGCAGTTCTATTCTGTTCTATAGGGTCATTAGAGACAGAATCAACTCAATGACAATGTTTTGTTTTGTTTTTTTCTTTCTAATAATGATGGCAGTACAAAGAAGTGAATAAGAAAACTATTTTAAATGGTGCTACATCTACTAGTGTCCTAAGGCATTTTGATTGCTAACCAGAAGGTTGGTGGTTCAAACCCACCAGACACTCCTCGAAAGGAAAGTTGGGCAATTTACTTCCATGGTGATACTTCCTTGGAAATCCAAGGAAGGGTTACTATGAGTTGGATCCAAATTCACAGCAATGAGTTTTCATCTACTGGAGTAAATATAAATATTGTCAAGTATTTTATTTTACATGGATTTCATTTTACATTTTATATGGATCCATGGAATCAGCAGTCAAGAAAACATATTATGTATTGCATTGGGAAAATCTGCTGCAAAAGACCTTTTTGAAGTATTGAAAAGTAAATTAGACACTTTGTGGACTAAGTTGTGCTTGATCCAAAATGTGGTATCTTCAATTGCCCCATATTCATGTGAAAGCTGGACAATGATAAAGGAAGACCTAAAAAACAAAACAAAACAAAAAATTGAGACCTTTTAAATGTAGTGTTTGTAAAGAAAATCGAACATACCATGGACTGCCATGAGAACAAACAAATCTG
Organism: Orycteropus afer afer; assembly: GCF_000298275.1. Lineage (NCBI taxonomy): Eukaryota > Metazoa > Chordata > Mammalia > Tubulidentata > Orycteropodidae > Orycteropus > Orycteropus afer. The sequence continues at coordinate 109,033 of NW_006922563.1, forward strand.
TCTTGGAAGAAGTAGAGGCAGAATGCTCCTTAGAAGATTTTAGATATTAGAAAGGACCATTAGATTATTAGAAAGGGCCAGTTCCTGGAGAAGGACATCATGCTTGGAGAAGTACAGGGTCAGCAATAAGATGAAGATCCTCAATGAGAGGAACTGACACAGTGGCTGCAACAATGGCTCAAACACAGCACCAACTGTGAGGATGGCGCAGGATGGGGCAGTGGTTGGTTCTGCTGTAAACTATGAGTCAGAACCACTCAACAGCCACCAACAAAAATAGAATCTCAACTGCATATACATATAGAAGAAATAAATCTTGAGATCATGGTTAACTTTATATGGCTGCTTGGCTAGACTATGGTGTCCAGTTGTTTGGTCAAACACTACTTACTTGTGATAAAAGTTGTTAGTCTTAAGTATATATATGCATTCATATATATATGTATATGTGTGTTTATGTATATACACACATAAATGTGTGTGTGTGTGTGTGTGTATGTATAATGGGTGCTCTGGTGGGATACTGCCTAAAGCATTTGACGGCTAACCAGAAGACTGGTGGCTCAAACCCACCAGCCACTCCTTGGAAGGAAGGTTGGGCAATCTACTTCCATAGAGCTATCTTCTTGGAAACCCAAGGAGGGGTCTCTATGGGTCAGATCCAACTTGATGGCCATGAGTATACATATATTATACACACACACACACACACACACATGCATACACACACACACACATACATGTTGTTGTGGGTGGTGTTGTTACATGCCATCAAGTCAGACCCAATTAATAGCAACCCCACCTTTAGTTTCTGAGGTGGTATCACACATACATACACACACACACACACACACACATAATATATCGAGACCAGTATAAGATCCTTCTGCCCAGAAAAGGAAAAGAGGCTTTTCTACTTGCTCTTCTTCCATAAGTGTGGTTTCCACAGGAAACGAATTAAAAAACAAAGTGGATGTCTCAACCTGAAAGAACTAAGGAAAAAATTTAAGCCTAGAATTGCAATACTGAAAGATTCCATGGGCAATATGTTGTGATGCAGGAAATATCAAAATAAGATGGATGAAATACACAGTATTACTATACCAAAAAGAATTTGTAGATGGTCTTCCATTTCAAGAGGTAGCATATGATCAAGAACTAATGGTACTGAAGGAAGAAATCAAAGCTGCACTAAAGGAACTGGTGAAAAACAAGGCTCCAGGAACTGACAGAATACCCACTAAGATGTTTCAACAAATGGATGCTGTGCTGTAGGCACTCACTCGGCTATGTCAAGAGATTTGGAAGATAGCTACTTGGTCAACCGAATGGAAGAGATACATATTTGTACCTGTGATAGTTGGAGCTGTGTGTCAACTTGGCTGGACCCCAGTTCTGTGTGGTTGTTCCCATGATGGGATCAGATGACTGTGTTCTGAGTGGCCA
>NW_006922563.1:110873-120012 GCF_000298275.1 Orycteropus afer afer
TTTTGTTTTTCTAGAGAACCCAGTCTAACACAGTGCCCATCCCAAAGAAAGGCGATCCCACAGAATGTGGAAATTATTGAACAATATCATTGATATCACATACAAGTAAAATCTTCTGAAGATAATTAAAAAATGGTTACAGCAGTATAATGACAGAAAACTTCCATAAATGCAAGATGGATTCAGAAGGGGATGTGGAGTGAGGGATGTCATAGCTGATGTCAGATGGATCTTGGCTCAAAGCAAGAATAAGAGAAAGGTGTTTATTTCTGTTTTATTGACTATGCAAAGGCATTCGATTGTGTGGATCATAACAAATTACGGTAACTTTGAGAAGAATAGGAATTCCAGAACACTTAATTTTACTCATGAGGAACCTGCAAATAGACTGGGAGGCTATTGTTTGAACAGAACAATGGGATACTGCTGGTTTAAAATCAGGAAGGTAGTGTGTCAGGGTTGTATTCTTTCACCACACTTACTCAACTTGTATGCTGAGCAAATAATCTGAGAAACAGGACTATAGGAAGAAGAATGTGACATCAGGATTGGAGGAAGGCTTATTAACAACCTGCAATATGCAGATGCTTCAGCAAGTAACTTTGCTTGCTGAAAGTGAGAATGACTTACAACACTAACTGATGAAAATTAAAGATTATAGTCTACAGACTACAGATGTGAGACCATGTCTCTATATGACCACCTTGTATGTAACCATTTTAACTATGTAGCCATTTTGCAATATGCCTTAGCATTTACTTCACGCTTTAGTGCTTCAGTTACTGGAAAAACCACAAAGAGTCCTGACTACCCCCACCTGATCGATACCCAAGCATTCTCCTTAGCAACAACCAATCAGTAAATGGTAGAGAAATACCTTACCTAAAATAGTTAGAAATGACAGTTGGTGGCTTTGGCCCACCAGACAGAGCCAATCGAGTAGGAACAACTAGCAACTTGGAAAATGTCAACCAATCCTGTAATTTTCTGAATGAAACTTCCTCCTTCCTGCTGTACCCCCCTATAAAAACCCCATTACCCCTGAGTTTGGGGCTCTCAATCCTGAACCGCTGCGTCGGTGACAGTTGGGGGTCCGAGCTGGAGCTTGAATAAATAACCCCTATGCTTTTGCAGTGGAATCAGCTCCTTGGTGGTTTTCGGGGATACAAGATCTGGGCACAACATTTGGGGGCTCGTCCGGGATCCCCAGATACCCCAGGACTCCCGACCCAGGGGGTTGCAGCTGGCTGGTAAGTGTTTAAATGTTTGCTGTTTGTTTAAGTTATTTGTGTAATACCTGGGGCCCATTTTCTGCAAAGCTGACTTTGGCCTAAGAGGACGCACGGGCGGGCCGTCAGCTGGAGGTCCTGGAAGACGTTCCAGGGCCTCTTCTGGAAGGGGACTAAAAAAACCCCTTAAACCTGGGGAGGAAGTAAAGGTTTTCCTCCAATCTGGAACCTGTAAAGGGACGAAGCAGGTCACTTCCGCAGCACGGTGTGAGGCCGTCGTCCTACTTTCCGTTTTGCTTCCAATCTACGAGAGGCATATTTTGTGTGTCTTTGTGTGTCTCTCTTTGGTTTTTGTTAGTGTCTGTAATTTTGTTTAATCAGTGGATGGACGAAATGGGACAAACTGTGACGACTCCTCTTTCTCTCCTGACAATTTCAAGGAAGTTAGAAGGAGGGCACATGACTTAAGTTTAGAAATTAAAAAAGGAAAACTTGTAACATTGTGTAACTCAGAATGGCCTACGTTCAAAATAGGGTGGCCAGCCAAGGGTATGTTCGATCTTCAGATCATTTTAAAGGTGAAAGAAGTTGTGTTCCGGTCCAGCTGGGGGCACCCGGACCAGAGATCATATATATTATCATATGGCAAGATTTAGTGGAAAATCCACCCCCCTGGTTAAAGCCGGTGTTACCTCTTTCTCTTCCTAAGCAGGCACCTAAGACTGTCCTGGCACAAACTCATATTGCCCGGAAGAAGGAACCTGAAATTAAACCTTCAGCACTGACCTACCCAATCTTTCAGGGTGCAACGGAGGAAGAACTCCTTCTCCCCCCACCCCATCAAGCCCCTTCAGCAGGTATTGCAGCTGCAGAGGGTGTGCTGCCCCAAGTGCCGGACAATGGTGGGCCAATGGCAGCAGCAGTAGGTCCGGCGGCTGGCACCCGTGGAAGAATGCAGTGCACAGCCCCCTCTAGTGGACCAGCAGATTCCACAGTCTTGCCATTGCGAGCTGCAGGGCCCGCTGACGCAACCAGCAACTTCACTATTGGCCCTTTGCCACTAGTGACGTGTACAATTGGAAAACTCAGAAAGCCAAGTTCTCACATGCCAGCTGTTATGTGCTTCTAGAGGAATCGGGGGAATAGGTTGTAGGCACCCTGAACTCTGCCACCAACTCCGTAAATTACCATTTTACGTTTGCCCAGGGGGAAGAAAAGACAGAGCTTTAGCAAACCAGTGGAGGGGGGGGGCACTAGACTTTTACTGTAAAGCATGGGGATGCGAAATGACGGGAACCACTTACTGGAAACCTTCTTCCAATTGGGATCTCATCACAGTAGACAGGAATCATTTCGGTGATGGATTAACCGTCAGCTCTTGCCGATCGTCCAAACTCATGCGGAGATTCCCAGCCGGCAGAATCACGTATATAGGAAAGGGCCCGTGTATGAATTTCACCTGTAATCCTATCAGAATCCGATTTACAGAGCAGGGAAAACAGTATAAAACCTGGGTGACAGGCCGATCCTGGGGGCTTCGATTGTACCAAACAGGGTGCGACAATGGAGTCATTTTCAATATTAGACTAAAAATTGAATCCTGGACACGCCCTGTTGCAATCGGGCCCAACTCAGTGTTAGCCCCCCAATCAGTACCCTCTTTACCCTCCAATAATCGGGGCAACACATCAGTCCGAAATTCGTTTCCCCACGTCACCCCTTCAAGGGGCACCACATCAGTCCAAAATTTACAGAAGACCCCCTTTGGAAAGTTATGGTCCAGACTTTCCAACTATTGAATCTAAACCAATCTAATTTGACAGAATCCTGCTGGCTGTGCTATGATATCAATCCCCCCTATATGAAGGTATTGCATTTATAGGAAAATTCAACCAGTCAGAAACTCACAAAACCTGTAGATGGAATCATAAGAAACCTGGACAACTCACCTTACTTTCTGTCACAGGGACAGGGACCTGCATAGGACAGATTCCACAAACTCACAAACACCTCTGCAGCCACACTGAGACAACTATAAATCAAACTGTGTACTATATACCACCCCCTAATGGGTGGTGGGCATGTTCCTCGGGATTATCCCCTTGCCTCCATGGGCAAACTAAAGACTTTTGTATATTAGTCTACTTAGTACCTCATGTATTATACCACCAGTATGACGATTTCCTAGATAAATGGGAAACTTCCTCACCGAGTCAAACGGGAACCAGTTTCTGCTATAACTTTAACTGTTTTACTAGGGCTAGGGCTGGCGCGAGCTGGAACAGGAATTGCTTCTATCGCAACCCAGCATCAGCAATATAACTCACTTAGAGCAGAAATTGATCAGGATATAGAAAGACTAGAAGAATCCATTACCAAACTCCAAGAATCCTTAACCTCGTTAGCGGAAATGACTTTACAGTTAAAAAGAGGTATGGATATCATTTTCCAACAACAAGGAGGAGTTTGTGCCGCTCTAGGAGAAGAATGTTGTTATTATGTAGACCACTCTGGCGTCATAAAAAACTCCATGGCTAAAGTAAGAGAAGGACTAGAAAAAAGAAAAAGAGAGCATGCCCAAAACCAGGGATGGTATGAAAATTGGTTTAATTCTTCTCCTGGCTAACGTCTGTTATCTGCTCTCACAGGACGAGTCATTATGGGACTAGCTTTACTAACAGTTGGACCTTGTATTCTAAACAGATTAGTCAACTTTGTAAGAGATAGAGTAAACTCTGTACAACTCATGGTCCTCAGGCAACAATATCAACTACTCCACCAAGACGAGTCAGGTGTTAGTACAGTACATTATAACCCAATATATGATAACACTTAGCAAACTCATGATTGAGTTTAGTGCCAAGAGAAAGGGAAGAATGTGAGACCGTGTCTCTATATGACCACCCTGTATGTAACCATTTTAATTATGTAGCCATTTTGCAATATGCCTTAGCATTTACTTCACGCTTTAGTGCTTTAGTTACTGGAAAAACCACAAAGAGTCCTGACTACCCCCACCTCATCGATACCCAAGCATTCTCCTTAGCAACAACCAATCAGTAAATGGTAGATAAATACCTTACCTAAAATAGTTAGAAACGACAGTTGGTGGCTTCGGCCCACCCGACAGAGCCAATCAAGTAGGAACAACTAGCAACTTGGAAAATGTCAACCAATCCTATAATTTTCTGATTGAAACTTCCTCCTTTCTGCTGTACCCCCCTATAAAAACCCCATTATCCCTGAGTTCAGGGCTCTCAATCCTGAACCGCTGTGTCGGTGACAGTTGGGGGTCCGAGTTCGAGCTTGAATAAACAACCCCTATGCTCGATGGCACATAACAACAACAACAACAACATGCTTTTGCAGTGGAATCAGTTCCATGGTGGTTTTTGGGGATTCAAGATCTGGGCACAACACAGACTATAGCTCAATATAAAGGAAACAAAAATCCACACAACTGGACCAATAAGCAGCATCATGATAGATGGAGAAAAGATTGAAGTTGTCAAAGACTTCGTATTCTTGGTTCTACAATCAATGCTAATGGAAACAGTAGTCAAGACATCAAAAGACATACTGCATTGTGCAAATCTGCTTCAGAAGACCTCTCTCAAGAACTGGAAAAAAAGATACCTCCTTGAAGACTAAGATGTGCCTAACCCAAGCCATGATATTTTCGATCACCTCATATGCATGTGAGAGTTGGACAATGAATAAGAAAAAAGACAGAAGAAAAGTTGATGCTTTTGAGTCGTGGTGTTGGCAAAGAAAGCTGATCATGGTCTGCTAAAAGAAGTAACAAATCTGTCTTGGAAGAAATGCAGCTGGAATGCTCCTTGGAAATGAGAATGGCCAGACTTTGTACCACCTACTTTGGTTATATTGTCAGAAGGGAGCATTCTCTGAAGAAGAATGTCATGCTTGGTAAAGTAGAGGGTCAATGAAAAAGAGGAGGGCCCTCAACAAGACGGATTGATGCAGTGACTGCAGCGATGGCCTCAGGTATAGTAGGGATCAGAAGGCTGGCACAAGACTGGGCAGTATTTTGTTCTGTTGTACATAAGGTTGCTATGAGTCACAGATGACTCGACAGCACATAACAACAGTAACAACAGACTAGGAGGGGCAGAGACCCATCCTGTAACATAGTCCACCAATTTGCTCATCAATGATATCCAAAAATCTCAATGAAACAGATACAAATAATGATCTTGAAATTCTGAGCATCAAATGAGAAGATAAAAAGTTAGATTGAGCACCAAATGGAAAGGAAACCTTAGTGAAATTAGTGACTATGAAGAGAGAAGAGTCTGGACTGAATGAAGTGGGGACATCCTGAATAGAGATGATAACACTGACAAGGAGTTAAAAAAAAAAAAAAAAAACCTCAAGGAATACTCAGAACAATAACAACACACCGTAGACTGGGAGAAATTCACGGTGAGCAATAGATGTGTGGGAGCTGGGAGATAAATATGCAGGGAATCAGGTCAGAGTTACAAGCAACACAGGGGGCCACAGAGGATGGAGGGAGTGGGAGAAGGAATCAAACTCACTACCTGCAGAAGTTGAGTTTGGGCTGGTGAAAGGCATATTGGAGCGGTTAAAGAAACTGTGCTCAGGACAATCTCTTACTTGACTGAACCTGAGCAAGAAAGGAACAAAGAGCTGTGAATCCCCACCCTTAGCAACACTGCCCACTGAGTGCCTCCACCTCTAGCAGCCTGAGGAAGGGCTGTAATCACTTGTAAGGTGCATAAGCGACTGAAAGAATTCTTCACACTGAAACAAGGCGCACAGCTCTGGAGTCTCCTTTCCGCAGGGTGAGGGGGGTGGGCTTCACATGAGCCTGGCACTTCACACCTCTGCCAACTGAAAGGCCTGTGTTAGGTTGGTTAGAAAGAGAATCTCAGAGTGGCATTTCACTAGAATCTGGGCAAGACTTACGTCTGCCCAGAAGGGTGTCAGACTCACGCCAGGGAATCACAATTGGTGAGCCATATTCTGCTCCAGAAAGCTTCCCTGGAAATAGGGGCAAAGTCTCTCCCCACCACCATCAGCCTGGAGGCTAAGGAATTCCCTTAGCCACCTGTAGCAACCCACTCCAATCAGACAGTCCCAGAGGTTAAGGGTATCCCTCCCTCTGCATATGGAACTGATTGATCCATCTCACACTGAGCAAAACAGTCAAAACCTACAGTTTTTTTGACTGGAGTAGTCCATTTTGCCAGACTTCTTTTACCTCCACACGTACATGACTGCACAATGTGGCTTCTCATACTCTCTCCTGCTCCTAGCACTACCACCTGATCATAATTCCAAAAGTCTTTCTTCCTCAGTAGCCCTTATTTCTCCATTAATTTTCTTTGCACCTCTTCCCCCATTTTCTCTCTTATCACTGTTTATTTTCCCTACTTCTCCTCATCTTTTTATATTTTTGCCAGTCCTTCAGCTTAATCACCTCTCTTTTTCCTACATATTTTATCTTTTCTTTTTTGTAGTTTTCTTTTTCCTTCCCTGCTTCTTCACCTTTTTTTTTCCTCCCTTCTTTTCTTGCACATCCAAAAGGAGGACCTTGATTCTGCACTAGTCAGCCATTTCTACTGCACCAACCACCTCACCCAATGGACACCACTATCAATTCTGACATCACTGTATCAACAACAGATGATGGAAAATACCTGTTCATCCCAACTGTAGCTCCTCTTCATGTCAAACAGAGACCTGAAGCTATACTCCCATGAATTATTCCACCAAACTGGAGATAGCTGGGGTATGCTTCAGTGCTGCCAACTTAGCAACCAAAGAAGCACATATACCCTACTCATCCAGATATACTGAAACCAACCAACAATTAACAAATAAAGGCAACAACTTCAAAATGTCTGGGGATAATAGACAATTTCAACTCAAACAAAGAAATAGGACAAAATAGTGGAAGCAAGTGATCAAAATAAAGAGCTAGGAAATCTACCCAAGGAAGAACAAGTAATAAAATGGTACTGTATATGACCTTCCAAGGGTTCAAGGGAACCATAAACAGAAGCAAGGAAAAGAGAGACAACACCTTTGAAGAATTCAGGAAAATCATGTAAGAATAAAATGAGGGAGAAAAAAATTAGAAATCATACAAAAACAGCAATTAGATATTCAGAGGATGAACACTAAAATCACAGAGATAGATAACACATTGGAAGGAAAAAATAGTATAATACAATTGGCTGAAGAATGACTAGCCCAGTTAGAAAACAAATCCCTTAACACCAGTTTCTATGAGGAAAAATCAGGAAAAAAAAAAATCAACTTAAAAGAGGAAAATATAAGAGATGATATCAGATGAGATGATATCAAAAGAAATAACATATGAACATTTTTCAGAATAGACCATATGTTAGGCCACAAATCAAGTCTTAATAAATTTAAAAACATCAAAATTCTACAAAGCATCTTCCAAGTTCACAAAACTATAAATTAGAAATCAAAACTATGAAAACCGGGGGAGGGGAGGAATCAAATATATGGAAACTGAGTGACACACTGCTCAAGAACACCTGGGAAACAGAAGAAATAAAGCGTGAAATAAAATATTCCTAGAAGCAAATGAGAATGAAAATACCAAGTACTAAACTTTTGTGACAGGAGCTCTGGTAGCATAGTTCACAAGGCACTTGACTGCTAACCAGAAGGCTGGCGGCTCAAACCCACCAGCTAATCCTCGGAAGTAAGATGAGGCAATCTACTTCCGTAGTGATACTGCCTTGGAAACCCAAGGAGGGTTCAGTATGAGTCAGGTCCGACTTGATGGCACATAACAACAACAACAACAAACTTTTGTGACACAGAGAAAGCAGTACTCAGAGGGGAAATTATAGCAGTTAATGCACATACAAAAAAGAAGAAAGAACAAAATCAGCACTTTAGCCAACAACTCTGACAATGCGAGACAGAGCAATAAAAGAAGTCTTCAGTCTCCAGAAGAAAGGAAACAATAAAAGATCAGAGTAGAAATAAATGAAGCAGAGAAACAAGAGAAAACAAACAAGACTAGAAGCTGGTTTTTCAAACAGATTCACAAATTTGACAAACCACTGGCAAATTTAACTAAGAGAAATAAAGAGATGATGCAAATAATGGTAACCGAAATACCTTCATGAATAGAGATTTGATGGGGAATTCTTATATGAAACTAAATGCACTGGAACAAAAGAAACAATAGAGAAATCAAACTTAGTAAAAATTAAACACTGTTCATCAAAGGACATTATCAATAATGTTAAAAGACAATGTGCGGACTGCAATAAACTATTTGTAAACTGTATATCTGGTAAGGATTTAACAAAGACAATACATAAAGAATTCTTACCACTTAACAACAAAATGACAAATAATCCAATTAAAAAACAGTCACATGACTTGATTAGACATTTCTTAAACACACACACACAAATACACACACACAAATGGAAAATAATTACATGAAAAGATTATTCACATCACTGGTCAGGAAGAAAATGCAAATTGAATGTACGATGCAGTACCACTTCACACTTACTAGGATCTTCATTAAAACAAAATAGCAGGTGTAGTGAGGATGTGGAGAAAGGAACCAGGCTAATATTTTTAAATATTGCTGATGAAATAATGAAATGGTGCAACTGATATGGAACAGTTTGACAGTTTCTCAAAAAGTTAAACATAGAATTAGCATATGACTACTCCTAGATATATAGCCAAGATGAACAAAACTTTTATCCACAAAAAATTTATACACATTTATAGCAGCATTATTCATAATAGTCTAAAGGTCAATATATTTATAAATGGATGAATGAGTAAACAAATTTTGGTACTCGGATAGTTAAGGTTATGTGCCAACTTGGCTAGGCCTGGTTTTGAGTGGTTGGGCA
>NW_006922563.1:120731-127330 GCF_000298275.1 Orycteropus afer afer
GAGTGAATATATAATGGGAATTAATAGCTTTGACATATTTTTTTATGGGATAATGAAAATGTTGGGAAACTAAAGAGTATTGGTATTTGTACAACATTATGAATGCACTAAATGCCAATGACCTGTATACATTAAAATGATTAGTGGTGGACTATGTGAATTTAATCTCAATAATAAAATTTTAATTAAAAATTTTAAGTTAAAAATTAGTATTAAAATATTTAATTAAAATGTATTTGAAAAAAGAAAACAGTGTATCTCATTTGAAAGTATAAACTATGGAAAATGAATCTGAAAAATTTAAATGAAACTTATTTAGAAAGATATAGTTTTATGTGAAACATAAAATGTGATCTATGTCAAGAAAATTACAATTAGAGAATAATGAAAAACTTAGAAAAATATTAGCAAAATACCAAGAATATTAACATACATAATAATGTCCACTATTAAATTGGATATGATTATAGGAATGTTCTCATAAATGAGACTTATTTGTACAAAATAGCTTAACCTTTTGGAATACTTTCTGAAATTCCAATTCCAGTCTAAGTACTCATATGTATTTACCTAAGAATGAATTTTGCATCACTGCTAATAGTTGTTCCATAAATGAACAATTTTAAATTTTTAAAATTTTTAATCTATAATTAAAACAGAAAAGTAATACATGATTTCTAAGTAGTTATATTTTTATAATAGGGAAAAATCACAAAAACAATTTCAACTACTGGAATTGCTTCAAATTTTGATGTAATGCTTCAAAAGGAAATAGAACACAGTTTACTAAAATGATGGCATACATTTAAAATTATCCAAATAAAAAGATGTTTATTTTTAAAATAGACTTTTATTTTTAAAATTGACTAATAACTTGCAAAACAATATGTAAAGAAGGCCTTCATGTTGACACTATACCAAATATTACACAGGAAAGAAAGATGTAACCTGAAATATTCAGAGTAATCATCACTTTATACTACTCTTATTTTTATTCAGTTTTATTTATAATGAATAATAATTACTTAAAGTAAAAGAAATGTTACAAAGGAAATAAAAGGCTATGGTATTCTGCTGCATTCTATAAATATTATGGAAAAATAGGAAGTAAAGAGAAAAGATAGGCTTGCTCTTTACTACTAGAGTTTTATTCTGTGCATAATTGTCTGTATTGGATGATATTGTGGCATCTTCAATTCTCTGAGGACACTGTCTCCACTGCTACATTATTCACAGTTTTGCAAAATGTTCATTACACTAATTCATTAAAGATTTTGAACCTAGGTCACCAAGGACTCTTGTTTGTGCACTTGACCTCAGGTTTGGCAAATAAAACAAGTGTCCATCCTGTTATTGTAAAAAATTCACACTTCAACTAGAAAGGTTGAATAACATCTCTTTTGAAACTGGACAGAGCTTCTGATATTCCCTCGATCTTTGAAGAGAAATACAATTTCAAAATTAGACAAATGTCTTGGTAAAAAAGGCTTGACCACATGTTGTAAATGAAAATATCAAATAAATAATTAGCATCCAAATGAGTTCCTGACTAAGAGGGACCAGGATTCCACATACAAGCCTCTGCAAACTTATTCTTCATCTCAACAATCCGTATAATCAGGGACAATTAATGCATTGAAATTACTGTGGACTATTCAGAGTAAGTACATGTCGGTGACTTCCTTCTCTTTTCTCTTTAGAAACTTAGATGATGATTTGCTCTAAGAAACAGTTTTGATCTGGTTTACCTCAATTAAAGGGATATGAATAGTTAATTAATTATAGTATTTTAAAAAATGAGGCAAGGATTTGTGACTTGGAATTGATGGAAGACATGTATAAGGCTATATTTATGCATCAACAAAAGCAGATCATCTAAATTAAATGAAGAATCTCCAGAGTCAAGCTGAAATTGAATATTACCTGATGATCAATTAGAATCTCTGCACCTCTTTAAATGTCTGTCCTCTTAAAGACAAATAAACAGAAAGCAATCAGTCACAAGCTAGTGTCAACTTTCTTTTAAAGATACTTAGAAGCAAGCTCAAGTCTCAGAATTCCACGATTGTATAAATCACCAATCCTAGGTGTCTCCGAACAGAGGAACAGAGAAGTAGATGGACTGTAAATGTAAACTTTTCTAAATATCTAGTGTCTTAATCTTTGAATTGTTGTTGTTGTTGTTATGTGCCATCGAGGCGGACCCAACTCATAGCAACCCTTCCTTGGATTTCCAAGGCAGTATCACTACAGAAGTAAATTGCCCCATCTTCCTTCCGAGGAGTGGTGGGTTTGAACCACCAGCCTTCTGGTTAGCAGTCACATGCCTTAGGCACTACATTACCAGAGCTCTCAATCTTTTAATTAATCTATTTTAATTATTTAATCTATTGTTAGTCATTCAATTTTTATTGTCTTTGTGCCAGTCTTAGGACTGTCTCCACTGTTCCCTAAACCACACATAATGCCAGTCCTATCTGTCCCTACTGCAGAATGCAAATTCTGGGAGATTGACTGTGAGAAATGAGACAGTGAATAGATACCATCTCCTGACCTTTGGAGGAAGGGAATATTTAAAGCAATCAAGTGAAATACTCCAGATAGTGAATTAATTAGGATTTCTATGAGGATTTTTTTCTTTCTCAATTTACTGATAGACTTGAATAAGAAATGGAAAGCATCTGAGTAGATGTTAGCATAATTAATTGATATTGGCTGAGAATAACCACAGAGCAGCTGTTGGTCCAAATCGAGAATTTAAGAGAACTCTGGGGGCCCAGTGCCTAAGGCATCTGACTGCTAACAAGAAGGCTGGCAGATCAAACCCATCAGCCACTCTGCAGAAGGAAAACTAGGCAACCTACTTTCATAAAGATTTATGCCTCAGAAACCCACAGGGAGTCACTATGAGTTGGAATTCACCCAATGGCAGAGTTTGGTTGAGTCTAACCTTGGGTTCATTATAGTGACCCTGTAGAACAGAGCAGAACTACCCCATAGAGTTCTAAGACTGTAATCTGGACAGAAGCAGAATGCCCCATATTTATCAGGGGGACCAGCTGCTGGGTTCTTAAGGCAGATCTTTTGGTTTGCAGATGAGCACTTAACCACTGAACCACCTAATCGACTCCACAGCAGTAGGTTTGGTTTTGGGATCTTGAGTTATGTAGCTCTGGTAGTGCAAATCATTGAGTGCTGGACTACTAACAGAAACATTGGTGGTTTCAGCCCACACAGTGGCTCCAACAAAAAAAGACTTGGCAATGTTCTTCCAAAAAGATTTAAACAAGTTAAACAAAAAGCATTGCTGTCAAGTGGATTCTGACTCACACCAACCTTAAAGGACCAGGTAGAACAGTTCCATAAATATTTTTGAGACTGTAATCTTTACAAAAACAAACTCCATTATCATTCTCTTGAGGAGTGTTGGTGGTTTCAACCACCAACATTTTGGTGAACAGCCAAGAGTTTAACCACTGATACCAAAGCTCCTTTCCTTCAAGATTACTGCCAAGAAAGCCCAAGGGGCAGTTCTACTCTGTCACTGGGGGTCCCTATCAGTCGAAAGCACTTGACTGCACCTAACAACAACAATAATAACATAGTTTTATTTTAATATGTTTATTAAAGATGTATTGAGGCATACATGGCAAACACAAATGGCAGGTTATTTCTGTAAAACAGTGAGATAATGATATTTTGCCTAAATGCTAGTATTATGTACATGTTGATATGCTGATTAGGTAGTCAGATTACAGCGTGGTTTAAGAGACAAACCCCACAACTCCTAAACACACACGAACACACAGACAAAACAAAAATCACCTGAATTAGAGTCAGGGATATGACAAAATGAAGAGTTTTCAGAGCTGTTTTAAAGTCAAGACAAGTCCACCTAAGAAACTATGTAAGTTCATCTAGGTATAAACGCACTTATCAAGAATTAAATATATGGCTCAAGTTCTTCCAGTTCTCTGTTAATGACAATAAAAAGATAAAAACTCTGATTTCAACCCATTTTTCACACTTTCAAATTTGCATAAGGTGGGACAAAACATAATTAGGTTTAGGAGACTCAGAAAGACTCCTCTGAAGGCTCTAACCAGAAAACAAGGGAAGGACTTGGGAAGAACCAGGTATAAGTCAGCATCAGGAAGCAAAATGAATTAGGGGGAGGGGAAAACACAAGTGATTAGAAAAAAAGATGTTCAGACAGACAGTCTATGTGAAGTGGTTACCACAATACCTGTCAAACAATATAGTGTGGTATAGGGCTACTTTCCCCTATTTCACACTGCTAGAAAAAAAAGGAAAAGAAAGAAAAAAACATCTCCAAATTAGAGTCAGGGAACCAGCAAAATTAAATGAAATTACCCTCAAAGTGAATACAATTTGAAGATGGGGCTAAACTAAGAAACAATATAGCCAGACACCTATGGTTAATAAAAATTAAAACTAAAATGTTGGTGTCAACTCTTTACTGACTCCTATCAACCTGGGCAGGTCACAGGAGAATCATGTTCCATTAGTTTTTTAATGGCTGATATTTCTGAAGTAGATGACTAGGTTTTTCTTTTCAGATAATTCTGGGTAGACTGGAACTTCCAAACTTTCATTCAACAGCCGAGAGTGTTAACTGTTTGCATTACCCGGGGACTTCCTATTTTTAAAATATAAATGTTACTTTTTTGTTTTGTTTTGTTTTTGCAAACAAGGAGTGACAAAACAAGTAAGAGTGGTAAAGAAGATGTGTGAAATTCCATTTTGAATCTATTCAGTTTGGGAGGACTCTGAAACTTCTAGATGCAGATAGCTAACAGCCAGAGAGATAGTGTCTGAATTTTTAATCATTTAATGTTAAATGCTAAATGGAAATCATGGGACTTAATGCAACTCACTGCTGTCACATAGGAACCGACTCACAGTGACCCCTCCATGAGTTTCCGAGGTAGTATCTCTATGGAAGTAGACTGCCCAGTCTTCCTCTGAGGAGTGGCTGGTGAGTTTGAACCATCAGACTTTTGTTTAGCAGTCAAATGCCTTAGGCACTATGCCACCAGAGTTCCAGAATGCAATGTCCATGAAAAACATATATAGAAGCAGAGAAGTGGAACTAGAAAAGTCTGAAAAATATCAACATTATAAACATGAGTAGGAAAAGATATATCTTTAAAGAGTCATAAAAGCAAAACAAAGAAGCTCTGGTGATGTAGCAATTAAAGCATTGGGCTGCTAACCAAAAGTTGGCAGTTTGAACCCACCAGCCACTCCACAGGAGAAACATGAGACAGTCTGCTTCCATAAGGATTTACTGGCTTGGAAACCTTACAGGAGTCACTATGAGTCCAAACTGACTTGATGGTAGAGTGTTTGGTTTTGGTTTAAAGGCAAAACAAAATCCTGTAGTGTGAACAGCATGCAAGAAATGTGTCTAGAAATCTAGAAAATAGAAGGAAGGAGTGGTTGGCAGTGTCACATGAAACAAAAGGTGAAATAAAATTGCTCCACTTTATTTAACTTTAAAGAACTGTTTCAGTGAAGTGGTATGTTCATAAGCCATATCATCAACAGTTGAGTACAAACAAACTCAGGGATTAGAAAAAATCATTTCAGATTGTTGAAGCTTGGGCAGAACATGAAGCTGGAGACCCTACTGAACACCTACAGAGCTGACTGTAACACCAAATCCTAATAGAATAACCAAACTCACTGCCATTCGGTCAATTCTGACTCATAGAACCCCTTTGGGTTTCTGAGGAGGTAAATCTTTATGGAAGTAGATTGCCCAGTCTTCCTTCTGCAGAGTGGCTGGTGGGTTTGAACTGCCAACCTTCTGCTTAGCAGACAGATGCTTTAGGCACTACTCTACCAGAGCTCCTTGATTGTAACACCAGTGACAGGAAACTTGTTTGAGACAGAAATAAAACAGAATGAAATCCTAAAACAATGAGGATTATATTCTTTAATTGTGTACATCTTTTCCAGGACTTTTGCTCACTTGTTAGGGAATCAGCTGTGTATCTCTCTGTGTTCTTGGCCAAAGTGGACAATCAGTGAAAATCTGTTAAAGGCAAAAACATTTCAGGAAGTCATGGAAAGATCTAAATGATGACTTTTTATAAGGAAATTATCATTTGTATATTAATTATAGGTTTGGCCACAGCAGAACAGAGAACTAAATTGTCACAACGTGGATTTAGAAACATCTTGGTTATAACCATGCCTATATGTTAACAATTTCTCTAGGGTTTAAAAAAATAAAATTTGCAAGTGGATAAATGAAAACAGGAAAATTTTTAGTTGTGAGTAGGGAAACATTGTTATAAATAAAGGGTACCCTAATAATCATGAAAGGTGCCATTTTGGTTCAGTGTTTAAAGTATTTGGCTGCTAATAAAAAAGTAGATAGTTTACACCCATCAGCCAATCCACAGGAGAAAGATGAGGCAGTCTGCTACCAAAAAGATTTCCCCACTGTCATCCAGTTGATTCTCACTTATAATGACCCTATAGAAAGTAATAGGGAGCTCTGGTAGCATAGTGCCTAAGGCACTTGACTGCTAACCATAAGGCTGGTGGTTCAAACCCACCAGCCACTC
>NW_006922563.1:141256-142547 GCF_000298275.1 Orycteropus afer afer
CTACATAGATCCCCTTCCAAGTGGATGACAGTGGTAGCCGGGCACCATCTAGTTCTTCTGGTCTCATAGTTGTATAGGCTGCAGATCGGATGGTGTACCAGTCAGTCACTAGGACTAATTGTTTCCATGAATTTTTGGTTTTCTTCATTCTTCTTTCCTCAGGATGAGGAGACACCCATCGTTGCATCTAGATAGCAGCTTGCTAGCTTTCAAGATCCCAGTCGCTACTTGCCAAAGGAGGAGGAGGAACAATGTTTTGTATAGTATGTTATGCCAATTGAGCTTGATGTCCTCTGCGACTATGGTCGTCTCGAGCCCACAGGTTCCACTGCTTGGTCCCTTGGGTAGCTGTGTGTGACCAAAGAGTGACTACAACCTGGCCCCTTGTCAGCTTTACTATGCACCTGGGAATTCTGATCATTCACATAAACTTATAGGACCATTGTCTGCCAATCCTATACATATTCTTGGATACACTCCCCACTTCATAGACATACCTAATAGTTCACCTCTCTATTCATCTGTCCACCCATATACCCTTGTTTGCCTTCACTGACAATGCAGTACTGTGTGTGCAAAAGTGTTCATCTTTGTTGTCTGTACCTCCCACATACCTCTCTATGTCTTTCTCTTCCTCAATGCCATCATACTGATCACTCACATTTGGTACACTGCCCTTCTCTTCACCCAATCAATACTTATATCTCTCTAACAGTGTTCCCTTCCCTTCTCTCCCACCCCTGGTAAACAACAAAGAAAATTCCCTTCCATAGATAAACCTTTCCTTGACTTTTACAATAATGGACTAATACAGTATTTTTCCTTTTGTGATTGATTATTTCACTCAGCATAATGTCCTCCAAGTTCATCCACATTATGTGGTGCTTTGCAGATTCTATATTACTCTATCACATTGCATAGTATTCCACTGTGTGTATGTGCCATAGTTTGCTTATCCTTTCCTCAGTTCATGGACACCTAGGTTGTTTTCATCTTTTGGCTATTGTAAACAGTGCTGCGATAAACATGGGTGTGCATGTCTGTTCTTGTCATGGCTCTTACTTCTTTAGGATATATACCTAGTAATGGAGTGGCTGGGTCAAATGGTATTTCTAACTCCAACTTTTTTAGGAATTGCCATACTGCTTTCCACAATGGTTGGACCATTTTACAGCCCCATCAGCAATGTATCAGAATCTCAATCTCTCCACATCCTCACCAGCATTTGTTATTTTCTGTCTTGTTGAACTTTGCTACTAGTGCTGGAGCAAGATGGTATCTCATTGTTGTT
>NW_006922563.1:144147-148163 GCF_000298275.1 Orycteropus afer afer
TTGCATGTTGTTATGTGCTATCAAGTCAGACTCGACTCATAGTGACCCCTCCTTGGGTTTCTGAGGCAGTATCACTACGGAAGTAGATTGCCCTATCTTCCTTCCAAGGAGTGGCTGGTGGGTTTGAACTGCCAGCCTTCTGGTTAGCAGTCAAGTACCTTAGGCACTATGCGTATATGCCCTTTATTATGTTGAGGAATGTCCCTTCTATTCCTATTTTGCTGAGAGTTTTGATCAGTAATGGGTGTTGGATTATATCAAATGTCTTTTCTGCATCAATTGATATGATCATGTGGTTCTTCTCATTTTTTTTATTTATGTGGTGGATAACGTTGATTGTCTTTCTAATGTTGAACCATTCCTGCATACCTGATATGAACCCCACTTGGTCATAATGATTTTCTTGATATGTTGTTGGATTCTATTGGCTAGGATTTTGTTGAAGATATTTGCATCTATATTCATGAGGAATATGGTCTGTAGTTTTCCTTCTGTGGAATGTCTTTGCCTGGTTTTGGTATCAAGGTTATGCTTGCTTCATAAAATGAGTTAGAGAGGATTCCATACTTTTCTATGTTTCAGAATAGTTTGAGTATAATTGGTATCAGTTCTTCTCTGAATGTTGTTAGAATTCTCCAGTGAAACCATCTGGGCCCGGACTGTTTTTAGTTGGTAACTTTTTGATGACCTGTTCAATTTCTTCTTTTATGATGGACCTGTTCAACTTTTCCACATCAGTCTGTGTTAGCTTAGGTAAGTGTGTGTTTCTAGAAATCTATCCATTTCTTCCAGATTTTCAAATTTATTGGAATACTGTTCTTCATAGTATCATGATATTATCCTTTGTATTTCAGTTGGTTCTGTTGTGATGTCACCCATTTCATTTCTTATTCATGTTATTTGTATTCTCTCTTTTCCTTCATTAAATGTGCCAGTGGTTTGTTAATTATATTGATCTTTTCAAAATACCAACTTCTGGTCTTTTTGATTTTTTCTATTGCCCTTCTATTTTCCGTTTCATTGATTTCTGCTGGAGTCTTTATTACTTCCTTTCTTCTGGGGACTGCTTTTCTTGTTCTTTTTCTAATTGCTAGAGAGGTTGGTTTAAAGTGTTGATTTTGGCTCTTTCTTCTTTTTTGATGTGTGCATGTATTGCTATAAATTGGCCTCTCATCACTGCTTTTGCTGTGTCTCAAAGGTTTTGCTATGTTGTGTTATCATTCTCATTTGATTCAAGGAATTTTTGAATTTCAATTTTTATTTCTTGTCTTACCAGTCTTTGTCAAGGAGGGTGTTGTTCAGTTTCCATGTGTTTACTCTTTTTTTCCATTGATCTTCCTATTGTTGGTTTCTAGTATGATAGCATCATGATCTGAGAAGATGTTTCGCAGTATTTCAATGTTTTTAAATTTTTGAAGGCTTGCTTTGTGGTCTAGCATGTGGTTTATCCTGAAAAATTTTCCATGTGCACTGGAAAAGAATGTATATTGTGCTGTTGTTGGGTGAAGTGATCTGTAGATGTCTGTAAGGCCAAGTTGGTAGATTGTATTGTTTAGCTCTTCTACATCTTTGTTGAGTTTCTTTCCACTTTTTCTATCTTTCAGTGATAGTGGTGTATTAAAGTCTCCCACTATGACTGTGGAGTCATCTATTTGGCTTTTCAACTCTTTTAAAGTGTGATTTATGTATTTTGGGGCTCCTTCATTGGGTCCGTAGATATTTATTATGGTTATATCTTCATGTTCAATTGATCCTTTAATCATTATATAATGTCCTTCCTTGTCTCGTATGGTGGTTTTTGTCTTAAAGTCAATTTGATCAGAAATTAATATTGCCACTCCTGCTATCTTACAGTTGCCATTTGCTTGATATATCTTTTTTCCAACTTTTGATTTTTAGTCTATTTTTGCCTTTATCTCTAAGATGTGTCTCTTGTAGGCAGCATACTGATGGGTTTTGTTTTCGTATCTAATCTGCAACTCCATCTCTTGAGTGGTGCATTTTATCCATTAACATTCAGTGTAATTATTGATAAGTATGATTTGGTTGCCATTATTTTGGGGTGTGTTTTTTCATGTGTCCCTGGTTTCTTTGCTTCATATTATTTTCTGTGCTGAGCTCATTATGTTTATGAATCATGTTATCATTTCCTTTGATGCTGTTGTTTTAGTATTTGCTGAATATTTGTGCTTGTCCTCTTTTTTATTGTGATATGAAGGTTTATCATTTTTCTTTGAGGTTACCCTATGATTTATAATTTTTCCCTGAGTTTAGAACAGTCCACTCTATCTTGCAACTCTCTTAACTTTCTCACCATTTAGAAGTTCTGTAACTACACAGTATTTTCCCTCTTCCTTTACTGTCTTTTTAATGACCTTTTGCTTTCTTCACATATGATGTTTATGTCAACCCATAACTCATCTAGTCTTCTATGACTGGTGTTCAATATGTCAAATCTTTTCTTCTAATGGTCTGTAAATTCAGGTGGGAATACTCCAGGTCATATTTGGGCTCTCATGGACTTGTGTTCATTTTCTTCAGCTTCAACTTGAACTTGCATGTGAGCAGTTGATGCTGTGTTCCACAGTCAGCTCCTGGCCTTGTTTTGACTAATGATATTGAGTTTCTCCATTGCTTCTTTCCACAGATATGGTCCATGTGATTCCTGTGTATTTCATCTGGCAAGGAACATGTGTGTAGTTACTGTTCATGTTGTTGAAAAAAGATATTACAATGAATAAGTCATTGGTCTTGCAAAATTTTATCATGCAATCTCCTGCCATTTCTATTACCAGGGCCATATATTACAACTACTGATTTTTTTTTTTTTCTTGGTTTCTAACTTTTGCATTCCAATCAACAATAATTATAAATACATACTGACTGCATATTTGGTAAATTCAGACTGCAAGAATTGGTAAAAATCTTCAAATATTCAACTTTTATTTTGGTGGTTGTTGTGTAAAGTTGAACAATAGTGGTATTATATGATCTTCCTTTTAAGGGTAATGTATAATCCTGTCAGTAATAGGATAACATCCATTAGGACAGAACTTGACATTTTCTTTTTGATGAGTAACATGATGCTGTTCCTCTTCAATTTGCCATTCCTAGAATACTAGACTCTATAATTGTTTGATTCAAAATGGCCCATACCAGACCATTTCAGCTCACTAATGCTGGGATTTCAATCATTTTGCATTCCATTTCATTTGGAGCAACTTTCAATTATCCTAGATTCATACTTTGTACATTCCATGTTCTAATTATTAATGAATGTTTGTAGTTGTTTTGTGCCATTTTGACTCATAACACAACAGTACATGAAGGTTCCAAAAGCTTTACTTCAACCACATCATTAAGGTTGACTCTGCTTTAAGGAGGCAGCTCTTTACAGTCATAATTTGAGTGCCTTCCAACCTTCTGGCACTATATCAGACAATGTTTCATGACTCTTCACAAAGTTTTCCAGTAACAGAATGGACAGTGTTTCACTACTCTTCATAATGTTTTCAGTGGCCAATTCTCTCAGAAGACAATGGCCCTATCCTTCTTCCCAGTCTCTGAGTCTCTGATGAAAACTGTCCCCCATGGGTGACCATGCTGGTATTTGGAATACTGGTGGCATAGCCTCCAGCCTCACAGCAACATTCAAGCCACCGCAGTACAGCAAACTGGCAGACAAGTGGTGCAGGGCATTCTAAAGTTTACTAATTTTTGTGTTATTCTGTTTCACATATATGTAATTTATGAGTGTATGGATTACAATGCAAAATGTGTATCTTACTATATGCTATGGTCAAGAATGTTTGAAATCCAGATTTCAAACCACTTGAATGACATACCAAAAGACTTGACAGTACAGATGTTTCTAAAATATTCATTATCAACACAAGCTAATGAATTTCCTGGTTTCCTAACCAAAATCCATCAGAAATACTAACTTTACCTCTTCTCAAATCTTACATCTCTGAATTTTACACACAGATTGGTCAGAAGTCAGGACGCAAGCATGA
>NW_006922563.1:148676-152983 GCF_000298275.1 Orycteropus afer afer
TGCTGGCTAACTACTGTGTTGATTATTTTCCCACCCCTTAGCCTGGCATTGGGTCTGGAATTCTGTGATTCTAATATCATTGACCACTTTTTCTGTGATGCTAATCCTATCCTGAAGATCTCATGCACAGATACATGGATCATAGAGCAGATGTTTATTGCCTGCTCTGTATTGATCTTTATCCTGACTCTTCTGTGTGTGGTTTTGTCCTATGTATATATAATCAGAACAATTATACGATTCCCCTCTGCCCAACAAAGGAAAAAGGCCTTTTCTACTTGTTCTTCCCACATTATTGTGGTTTCCATCTCCTATGGCAGCTGCATCTTTGTCTATATTAAACCTTCAGCAAAAGATGAAATGACTATCAACAAGGGGGTGACAATACTAGTCACTTCCATTTCCCCCATGTTAAACCCATTTATTTACACTCTGAGGAACAAACAAGTCAAAGAATCCTTTAATGAGTTAGTCAGACGGGTTCTAGTTCTCTCAAAGCATTAGAGGAATAATGACATCAAGGGCACCAATCATATTTTCTTAATTTCTATCCTATTTTGTTGCTACCTGATCAATACTTAGTCCTATGTCCTATACTAAGTGTTATCAAATCTCTCCTTGCTTGTACTTATAAACAAATCTCATTGACAATGATAAGCCTCAGTAAGAAAATATGAGAATAGTTGCTTCAGGAAATCTAAGCATGACTTCACCCTTAACTTTGCCTTTATCAGGCTGAGAAATTGGGGGACTTATAAAATTTGATGCAGAAGCTCATATCACTTTCTCCAAAACAAACATATTCAAATGAAGGGAGAAACAATGATAGTAAAAAGAACTAATACAGATGACTTCCAGTAAGATGGTAGAATAGTCAGATAAGCTACATAGACTCGCTTCAACAAAGAAGAGAAAAAACAATTTACGGAGATACAAAATGTACCCTTGGGGTCCTGATATTAAAAAGAAGTATATAGAAGTGGATTAATTTTCCCACCAACTAGTGGAAAAATCTTAATGAAACACTGAGTACAGAGACAGATGGAGCTGTAGACTGTCAGCTTCTGTGATGGCACCAACATCCTGAATGTTTCCAAGTGGTGCTGAGACATGAGAATTGACCTAAAGAACAGCCCTTGTCACTAAGGGCAACAGAGACGACTGTGCTGGTGACCTATGACTAGGAAGGGAAACAGAAAGGAGGGAGAAAACATGAACTGTGGATTTCCAGCTGTCCAGAAGGTGAAGCCATTTTGAATGTTTGTAAGTGGTGGCCATATTGAATTTTAAAGTGACTGCATTCTAATTTGAATTCCAGCAACCTAAGACTCGACTCTGTTTGCCAAGGGTGACAGGGATATACGGGAGGCTGACAACAAGAAAGGAGACAGGTGGTGAGTGTGTAAGTGCTGCCAACTAGAAAATAGAGGAAATAGAGGACCGTAGTACTCTGCTTATGTGGATAACATCCAAAGAAAAAAAAAATCATGGGCAAGTCACTCCAACATAAAATCACCAGTTAAATATAAACACAAAAAGTCACAATGTCTCAGGGACAAGAGAGCATCACAGTCCACACAAAGAAGCAAGATCAAGCAGTAGAACAAAGGGACAAGGATACAGAACCAGAACACATCCCTGAGGAAGCAGCAGCATTGGAACTCCCTGATAAAGAGTTCAAAAGAATTCTATTTAGGTACCTTCAACAGATTGCGAAACAGATCAAGGAAAACACTGATAAAATTGAGGAAAACTGGGAGAAAACTCTAGAACAATTTTGGAAGACAATACAAAAACAAAATGACAAAACAAATGAAAAATTAGGAACGATATGACATCCATAGATAGAAATCCAGAAGATTAATACTAAATTTTCAGATATAGATAATACACAGAATGGGCAAACAAGTAGAAATGAATCAATGGAAGACAGAATAAATAAGATTAAAGACAAATACCTCAATACTTCTTTGGAAAGGAATCAAAAAGAAAAAAGACCCCCCCCCAAAAAAAAGAAAGTCTAAGGACTATGTTAGATACCATCTAAAGGAACAACCTATGTGTAATGAGAATTCCAGTACAGGAAGAGACAGACAAAACCACGAAGGAAATTGTCAAAGCTTTGTTGGAAGAAAATTTCCCTGGTATGATGAAAGATGAGAATATATCCATTCAAGAAGCCCAATGAACCCAAATGAGATAGACCCCAAAAGAAAATCACCAAGACATACCATCATCAAACTCACTAAAACCAAAGACAAAGAAATACTCCTAAAGCAGCACAGGAAAAACAAAAAGTTACCTATAAGGGGCAACCAATAAGACTAAACTCAGATTTCTTGGGAGAAACCATGGAGGAGAGAAGACAATGGGATGGTATATATAAAACCCTGAAAGAAAAAAATTTCCAACTAAGAATTATATACCCAGCAAAATTGTCCCTCAAATATGATGGTGAAATTAGGACATTTCCAGATAAGCAGAAATTAAGATAATTTGTTAAAACCAGACCAAACTTACAAGAGATGCTAAAAGGAGTCCTTTGAACAGAGAACCAACAATAGCAAACAACTGAACATTAACACAAATGATGACATAACCAAGAAACCAACCCAGTTATGGAAGTATCCTAAGTAAATAAGCCTACAAGATTGTGAACAGGGAACCAGAGACATCAAATGACAAATGAGGACAACCACAAACTAAAAGAGGGAAAAAATTGTGTAGTTACAGGACTTCTAAATGAATAAAACTGCAAGATCAAACAGACTTTTGTAAACTTGGGAAGAAAATTATAAATCACAGGGCAACCTCAAAGAAAAATGATAAACCTTCACATCAAAATAAAAAAGAGGACCAGCATAAATATTTAACAAATACTAAAACAGTAGCAAAGAAGAAAGGGATAATATGATTCATAAACAAAACAATCTCAGCACAGAAAATTATATGGAATTATGAAATCAGCAACACCACAAAAAAGCACATAACAAAATGCCAGCAACAAATTCATACTTGTTGATAATTCCACTGCCAAAAGAGTAATAAGAGAATCTACAGTTTGGCAAAAACATATTTAGCAATGACATATCTGACAAGGGACTTATCTCTAAAATTTATAGAAAACTCTAACACCTCAACAACAAATAGACAGACAAACCAATTATAAAGTGGGCAGAAGACATGAAAAGACATTTCACCAAAGAGGATATTCGGGCAGCCACCAAATATATGAAGATATGTTCACGATCATTAGCCCTCAGAGAGATGAAAATCAAAACAACAATGAGATGCCATCTGGCCCAGTACTAATGGCAAAGTTCAACAAGACAGGAAATAACACATGCTGGTGAGGATGTACAGAGATTGCTACTCTCGTTCAATGTTGGTGGGACTGTAAAATGATACAACCATTGTGGGAAGCAGTATAGCAATCCCTTAAAGAGTTGGAATTAGAAATGCCATTTGACCTAGCAATCCCATTACTACGTATATATCCTAAAGAAGTGAAAGCCAGGACAAAAACAGATATATCCACACTCATGTTCATTACAGCATAATTTACAATTGCAAAAAGTTGGAAACAATCTACATGCCCATCAACAGAAGACTGGATAACCAAGCTATGTTACATACACACAATGGAATACTATGCAACACTAAAGAATAATGTTGTTGTTATTGTTGCTGTTAGGTGATATTGAGTCATATTCAACTCACAGCGACCTTATGCACAACTGAACAAAACACAGCCCAGTCCCAAGACAGCTCCACGATCCCCACTATACTTGACCCATCACCGCAGCCACTATGTCAGTCCATCCCTTTGAGGGCCTTCCTCCTCCTTCATTGACGGTCTATTTTACCAACCATGACATCCTTCTCCAAGGAGTGGTCCTTTCTGACAACATGATCAAAGAAGGTGCAACACTGTCTGGCCATTCCTGCTTTCAAGGAACATTCAGGCTGCACTTCCTCCAGGACAGATTTGTTAGTACTTCTGGCAGTGCATGTTCTTTAGACATTCTTCACCAGCACCACATCTCAAAAGCATCAATTCTACAGGCTTCCTTATGCATTGTTCAGCTCTCACATGCATATGAGGCAATTGAAAATATCATGGCTCATGTCAGATGCACCTTAGTCTTCAAGGAGATATATTTGCTTCTCAGTACTTGAAAGAGGTCCCTTGCAGCCAACTTGCCCAGTGCTTTATGTCATCTGATGTCCTGACTGCTGCTTCCATTGGTGTCAATTGTAGAACCAAGCAATGTGAAGTCTCAGACAACTTCAACCTTTTCTCCATT
>NW_006922563.1:153513-154923 GCF_000298275.1 Orycteropus afer afer
GATATTGTTTGATAATTTCCACATTCTGTGGGATCACCTTTCTTTGGAATGGGTACAAATATGAATCTCTTCCAGACAGTTGGCCAGGAAGCTGTCTTCTAAATCTCTTTGCATAACCAAGTGAGTGACACCAGTGGAGCATCCATTTGTTGAAACATCTCAATGGGTATTCCATCAGTTCCTGGAGCCTTGTTCTTCACCAATTTCTTCAGTGAAGCTTTGACTTTTTCCTTCAATACCATTGGTTGTTGATCATATGCCACCTCCTGACACTGATGACCATCAACCTATTCTTTTTGGTACAGTGACTCTGTGCATTTCTTCCATCTTCTTCTGATGCTTCCTGCATCATTCAATATTTTGCCCATCATATCTTTCAACTCGAGGCTTATATTTTTTCTTCAGTTCTTTCAGCTTGAGAAATGCTGAGTTTGCTCTTCCCTTTTGTTTTTCTAACTCCAGGTCTTTTTACATTTCATTTTAGTAACTGGTTTTGTCTGCTTGAGCTGCCCTCTGAAATCTTCAGTTCAGCTCTTTTATCTTGTGATTTCTTCCATTTGTTTTAGCTACTCTCCATTCAAGGTCAAGTTCCAGAGTCTCTTCTGACATCCATTTTGCTCTTTCCTTCTCTTATCTTTTTAATGACCTCTTGCTTTCTTCATGGATGATGTTCTTGATGTCATTGCACAATTCTTCTGGTTTTTGGTCATTGGTGTTCAATGCATCAAATCTATTATTTAGATAGTCTCTAAATCCAGGGGGGATATATTCAAAGTCATATTTTGGCTCTCATGAACTTGTTTTGTCTTCAACTTTAAGTTGAACTTGCATATGTGCAGTTGATGATCTGTTTCACAATCAACTCCTGGCCTTGTTTGGACTGAAGATATTGTGCTTTTCCTTTGCCTCTTACCACAGATGCAGTCAATCTGATTCCTGTATTTTCCACCTGGTGAAGTCCACATATATAGCCACCATCTGTATTGTTGTAAAAAGATATTTGCCATGAATAAGTTGTTGGTCTTTCAAAATTCTATCATGCGATCTCTAGTGTTATTTCTATCACCAAGGACAAATTTTCCAACTACCAGTGATTCTTCTTTGTTTCCAACTTCTGGATTCTAGGCATCAGTGATAATTAACACATCTTGATTGCATGTTTGGTCAATTCCAGATTGCAGAAGTTGATAAAAATCTTCAATTTTCTCATCTTTAGCTTTAGTATTTATTGTGTAAATTTGAATAGTAGTAGTATTTACTGCTCTTCCTTGGAGGTGTATGGATATTATTCTATCACTGACAGCATTGTACTGCAGGACAGATCTTGAAACATCCTTTGTGATGATGAATGCCACACCATTCCTCTTCAAATTGTCATTCTCAGCAAAGTAGATCATATGTTTGTCTGAT
>NW_006922563.1:158656-160394 GCF_000298275.1 Orycteropus afer afer
CCTACTATGCCAGGAATGACAAATTGAAGAGGAATAGTGTGGCATTCATTGTCACAAAGAATGTTTCAAGATCTATCCTAAAGTACAATGCTGTCAGTGATAGAATAATATCCATACACTTCCATGGAAGACCAGTTAATACTACTATTATTCAAATTTACACACCAAATACCAAAAGCCAAGACAAGGAAACTGAAGATTTTTACCAACTTCTGCAGTCTGAAATTGACCAAACATGCCATCAAGATGTATTGATTATCACTGGTGATTGGAATGCAAATATTAGAAATGAAGAAGGATAGCCGGTAGTTGGAAAATATGACCTTGGTGATAGAAATAACACTGGAGATCATATGAAAGAATTTTGTAAGATCAACCACTTATTCACTGCAAATGCCTTTTTTCAACAACATAAACAGCAACTATACATGTGCATACCAGATGGAGTATACAAGAATCAGATCAACTACATCTGTGGAAAGAGGCAATGGAGAAGCTCAATATCTTCAGCCAAAACAAGGCCAAAAGCTGACTGTGGAACAGACCATCAACTACTCATATGCAAGTTCAAGTTGAAGCTGAAGACAATTAAAACAAGTCCACGAGAAACAAAATATGACCTTCATTATATCCCTCCTGAATTTAGGGACCATCTAAAGAATAGATTTAATGCACTGAACACCAATAACCAAAAACCACAGGAATTGTGGGATGATATCAAGAACATCATCTATGAAGAAAGCAAAAGTACAAACAGCAAAAGAAGCAACACAGTACAAACAGCAAAAGAAGAAAAGACCAAAATGAATGTCAGAAGAGACTCTGAAATGTTCTCTTGAATAGAAGGTAGGTCAAGCAAATGGATGAAATGATGAGATAAAAGAGCTGAGCAGAAGATTTCAATGAATAGATTGAGAAGACAAGTCAATTATTATAATGAAATGTGCAAAGACCTGGAGTTAGAAAACCAATAAGGAAGAAGACACTTGGCATTTCTCAAGCTGAAAGAACTGAAGAAAAAATCCAAACCCTAGGTTGCAATATTGAAAGATAATATGGGAAAAATATTGACTGATGTAGGAAACATGAAAAGAAGATGTAAGGAATGCACAGTCACTGTACCAAAAAGAATTGGTCAATGTTCATACATTTCAGGTATAATGTGATAAAGAACCAATGGTATCAAAGGAAGAAGTCTAAGCTGCACAGAAGGAATTGGCAAAAAACAAGGCTCCAGGAATTGATGGCATAACCACTGAGATGTTTCAACAAATGGATGCTGTGCTGGACATGCTAACAAATTTGAGAGACAGACACCTGGCCAACTGACTGGAAAATATCCGTATTTATATCCATTGCAAAGAAAGATGATCCCATAGAATGTGGAAATTAGATATCTAACAATAACATTGATATCACATGCAAGTAAAAACTTGCTGAAGATAATTCAAAAATGGATGCAGCAATAAATTTGACAGAGAACTTCCAAAAATGCAAGCTGGATTCAGAAGAGGAATGTGGAATGAAGCATATCATTGCTGATGTCAGATGGATCTTGCCTGAATGCAAAGAATACCAGAGACATGTTTACTTTTATTTTATGGAGTATGTAAAAGATTTTGACTGTGTGGATCATATCAAATTGTGGACAACATTGAAAAGAGTGAGAATTCCAGAACACTTACTTGTGCTCATGAAAAACCCATACATAGACCAAGAGGCTGTCATTCGAACAGAA
>NW_006922563.1:160699-161850 GCF_000298275.1 Orycteropus afer afer
AAAGACTACAGTCTGCAGTATGGATTACACCTCAACAAAAAGAAAATCAAAATTCTCAGAACTGGACCAATAAGCAGCATCATGAGAAATGGAGTAAAGATTGAAATTGTCAAAAATTTCATATTACTTGGTTCCACAATCCACACCAAAGGAAGCAAGAGTCAGAAGATCACACATCATATTGCACTGGGCAAATCTGCTGCGAAAGATCTCTTTAAAGTGCTGAAAAGTGAAGATGTCTCTTTGAAGTCTAAGGTGTGCCTAACCCAAGTGATGGTGTTTTCAATTGCCTCACATGCATGTGAAAGCTGGACAATGAATAAGGAAGACCAAAGAAAAATTGATGCTTTTGAGTTGTGGTATTGGCAAAGAATACTGTAAGTACCATGGTACTGCCAGAAGAACTTACAAATCTGTCCTGGAATAAGTGCAGCCAGAATACTCCTTAGAAGTGAGAATGACAAGACTTCATTTCACCTACTTTGGTCATGTTGTCAGAAGGGACCATTCTCTGGAGAAGAATGTCATGCTTAGTAAAGTGGAGGGTCAACGAAAAAGGGGAAGGCCCTCAACAAGAAAGACTGACACAATAGTGGCAATAATAGGCTCAGGTATAGCAAGGATCATGAGGCTGGCACAGGACCCGGGCTGTGTCTTGTTCTATTCTACATAGGGTCACTATGAGTTGCAACTGATTTGATGACACCTAACAACAATAGAAACCCCAGCAAGTGATTTTTGTACTCATAATTATGCATGGAGAAATCAAAGTTTAGTGAAGTTACCTATTGCTGGTACATGGTGGAACAAGAATTTAAAATTTGTTTTGTTGAATGTGAAAGGATCTACTTGTTTCAATGCTGTAACAGAGGGTCATCAAGAGACTTCAAGGAAAATCCTATGAAATGCTTACTCATACTGAAATGGAGCAAGATATATATCACAAACACTATATAAAGATAAAAGTAAAATGGAATTTATGTATACACATTTACATCATCAATATAATGCCAATAATAAATGAAATTAATTACTGTAATTAGATAATGGGAGCTCTGGTGGTATAGTGTCTAATTAGATAATATCCTAAAATAACTATGAGTCAGATTACCAATCTATAGAAATGAAGAGCAAGTAATAGAAAAAGAAAT
>NW_006922563.1:163008-167424 GCF_000298275.1 Orycteropus afer afer
CACTCCTCGGAAGGAAGGTTGGGCAATCCTACTTCCGTAGTGATACTGCCTCAGAAACCCAAGGAGGGGTTGCTATGAGTCAGGTCTGACTCGATGGCACATAACAACAACAGTGATAACACTTTATATGACTGCCATAACAACACTGATCTTCGACTTCTTTGACCAAAGGTGAAACATTCTCTACACTACTCTGTATATCCTCTGAGTGCACAGCTTGGTCACGTATGTAAATATATCAATGATACTGATCTTCTAAACCATATCATGTCTGCTAATTGGTATTTTTAATTGCTCACATGCTCAATGTGAGTTCTGAACAAATTGAGATATAAACATGGAGTCAGATAGGTATAAATGTTGTCTTCATTAATGATAAATGACATTGAAGAATGTGGCTGGGATCAATGGTTTCCTCAAACTGATCTCACTCACCTGCCAAGTTAGAAGCAGAAATTGTAAGATGAGGATCACTGCCCAAGTGAGCAAACACAATGGCAAATAAAGACAAGAGGGCAGAGTGTTTTTCATACAGCTAACCAGTCATTGGGCTGAAAAGGAAAAAAAATCAGGGCATTCATAGCAATGATTTTGTCTCAATCTCAGCAAGCAGATCAAGTTGATTAGAAAATTAACCAGTAACAAGATTTTTTAAACCATGCATATGTGGAAAATTTCTAACACATAAAAGAAGGCAGGATGGAATAATAAACAGATATGTTCCCATCGTGCAGCTTCCATAATTATCAACACATTAAAATAATTTTTCTCTGTCACCCTCAGAAATCTTTTTTGGGGAGAGGCATTTTGTGTCAAGCATTTCTTTTATTAATTCATGATATTATTTCCATAGATTTATCAGTAGGAATATTGAAATGATAAGAACATTTTCTTCTTACATAGTCATTTTTCCATGATCACATATAACCACATTCCAAGTAAATAATGATAGATTCTCACATTCAGTATGTATTCAAGATTTACTGGTTCACTCCTTTTTATATTTCAGACAAAATTTTTCAAATCTGTAAATCGTTGATACAGTAAGAACTGATCAAAATAAAAGAAGATCTTATCATGTGCAACTGAAAACAAATGAAACTAAGATGAATTGACAGATGCTACTACAGTTGTTTACTCTTCTCTAAGGACATTGTGTTTACTGATGCTTGTTAGATTTTTTAAAAATGTTTTCATTACACACAGGATTCATTAGTAACTTTAAACCTATGTTATAAAAGATCTTCTAATCTTTCCGTTTATCATTATGCAAATGAGATATAAGTCAAATTGAAAGTATAGTAATCTCCCACGGCCCCGAGAGTTACAAACTTTTATGAAAGAGATTTTTAACATTGCTCCCTTTGAAAAAATTTTCATTTCAAAAATGAAGATATATATATTGAAGATCAATGACAAACTATTTCTTGTACAGAAATGACTGAAATTCCATTGAGGGACACTTCTTCACTGTATTGCAGATAGAAAACTCCACATTGAGTTGCATGTGAGTAAGCTAACCAAGAGTGACCAGAAGTCCACATCAGTCTTCACTGCACATTCATTTTCAACTTTGCCATCTTAGAAATGTTTATGATCATAAAGCAAACAGAAACTATTAGTATCTAACTCGTAAAAGAGCACTATCACTGGATACATTACAGTCACTATTAGCAGTATTAAGAGAGGTCATCCAAATTTCAAATTATCTGATTGTCATGCAGTAGCACCAGGTGCTACAGCCTCAGACAAAAAAGGATCTTAGATAATACGTTGTTAGAGATCACTAGAGGCATTATAAATGTAAAGTATTTGAAAGACAGAATAAAAAGAAATAGATAGTCACAATTCAAACAAAAAATTTATCAGAATTTTACTTTTATTATCTAGGTAAGATAGTTTTCTCATGAAATAATAACATTTATTACTGCAGTAAAATGATTATATTCCTAGCACATCTAATAGTTTTCAAACTTTGAAGGACTGTGTTTAATATAGTGAAGCATTTGGTGTCTGTGAGCTGAAGAGAATGGAACTGAAAGATGTTGGGCTCTGAGACAGGATTTTATGTGATCCATTGATGTTGTTCCCTGTGTGTTCCTGCTATCTTTCAGAGTCTTAATTCTCAAAAAATCATGAACTTCTCATAGATAGTGGCATAAATGTGAGAAATGGACCCCTGGTTGGAGTTGACTTGCTAGCCAATCCAATAAAGAATATATTAAATCATTGTATTGGATCCATTCTTAAAATAATTTCATTCAAATATCTCTGACAATTGATGTAGAAAAGTTGACAAGTTGGAGAAACACTAATTGAAAACGTGTAAGTGGCTTCTATTGTGAGTCATTTTTGATAACTGAGAATAAAACTATACAGGAGCTATGGAACCACATGTAGCATGGCAAACCTGGCCTGTGATTTTATTATCTTAAAGACTGATACCTCAAGGAGGCAAAATGGAATTCCAAGTACTCATTTACTGAGCGGATAAGTCAAGAGAAGCCAGTTACTTCTATGGTCAACAGTAAAGGTAACAGATATTAGCCGAGAATGTGCCAGCTTTGTCTTATGATTTAATTCAGTAACAAAAATTCTACTTTTCAATACAATAAATAATTATTTTTTTAGAAACAAACTAGCAGAACCATTGGTATAGAAATTAAAAAAAAAAAGAAATTAGATGATGGGGTAATATCAAGAAAAATCTGAATAGGAAAGAAGATACCTTTGTATGTGTCTGGAGAAAATAAGTGGTGCTGGCATTCATTTAATAATCATTTATTGAGCACAGACTACATGCATAGATTGTGTTAGTTTTGGTGGTTATCCTAGTGAGAAGGACAGTTCTTGATCTCAGAAGACATGCCATCAGGATAAGCACCATTATAAATATATATAAAAGCATTGTTTGATATTGATGGTATCCAATTCTGCCACCATGTTTCAGAAGTAAAGCAGCTTAGGCTGAAAATCACAGAAGCTGAAGTCTGGTGGTTCAAACCCACTATCCACTCCTCAGAAGGAAGGTTGGGCAATCTACTTCCATAGTGATACCACCTTGGAAACCCAAGGAGGGGTCACTATACGTTGCATGTGACTCTATGGCACATAACAACAACAACAACAACAACAGGTGCCCTTAAGAGGAAGCCATGTATTAGATAAGAAAGGTGATGTACACAACATTGGGAAAAGATTGGAGGGGAGATGACTCCAGACAGGTCTTTCCTATGAAGCAATTATAATGCATGTGCATAGTGTGTGATTTCAATTATTCAATTATTGCAATCAAATAGTCTTATTAGCGGCAGCAACCGGGAAGAGGATTGGGTACAAAAAATTGATGACATCAAGTTTTATGTGTTGAATGTGAGGTACATGTAGTTACATATAAGTGAATTTCAGAAAAAAAAAAAAAAAGATCATCATTATAAATATAGAATACAATTATTACCATACAGATTTTATTTGAAGTCACTGGAGTTGATGACTATGCCCTCCAAAATATATACCTTTTAAAAAGTAAAGGGATACTAAGAAGTTACCAAAATGTGAGTAATAACATGTATAAAGCACCAGTGTAGCTAATTTATCAGATTTTGTGAAGAGGTTTCAGTCAAAATAGTTAAATTTAAATGCCCATTAGGGATCTCATAAATTATGTATAGTTTATCTAACAGAATAGAAGTTATCAGGAAAACTGGCAAAACAATTTCAGAAAAAGTTGGGTCCAGAATCTGATTGCAAAAGGTTAAGTATGTAGTGGTTGATGGAGAACTGGAGAAAATCAGTGTAGGCTATAAAACAGTACTAGAGATCATACAATAAATGCTTACTGTGTTCTAGGTATTGTGTTAAGTGTAATTGCATTCAAATAATCATTCTAAAGATCTTTCGTGGTTGTTGTTGTTATTACCCTCATTTTATAAGTGAAACCCTGAGGCACAGATAAATTATATAATTTAATAATACTTGTACCTTAGTTAATAAATGGGAAAGCCAAGGATACAACTGTGTCAATTTCACTACAAAGAATCTACTCTTAATCACTATATGTTATTATCAGTAAAAATGAAACTAAGAAAGGGAATAAAAGAAGGCAAAATATGAAGAATAAATATAGTTCTGACTAATCTCAAACATAACTAAAGACAATGAAACCATAATACAATACGGAAATGTTCATTACATTTTTATATCTGCAATTAACATTTCTTTAGAGCATGTGCAAATTCTTTGTTATGTGTTTATGTTTTATCAAAGGCCAAGCTATAAGTAAAGCCAGTAAACTTTTAGTGAACTTTAAGATTTCAGCTTCACAATAGAGAAGAATGCATGGGAGTACAGGCAAATCTTAATGTTGACAATATCATACATTTTCAATAGAAACAGTCCTATATAGAGACTAAATAT
>NW_006922563.1:168892-170173 GCF_000298275.1 Orycteropus afer afer
GGTAATAACATATCTGACAAGGGACTTATCTCTAGAATTTTATAGAAAACTCCAACACCTCAATAACAAAAAGACAAACAATCCAATTAAAAAATGGGCAGGAGACATGAATAGACACTTCACCAAGGATGATATTCAAGAGTCCAACAAACATATGAAGAAATGTTCACAATCATTAGCTATTAGAGAGATGCAAATCAAAACAAAAATGAGATACCATCCTGCTCCAGCATTAGTAGCAAAGTTCAACGAGACAGAAAATAACAAATGCTGGTGAAGATGTGGAGAGATTGGGACTCTCATACACTGCTGGTGGGACTGTAAAATGGTACAACCACCGTTGAAAGCAATATGGCGATTCCTTAAAAACTTGGAATTAGAAATACCATTTGACCTAGCCATTGCATTACTAGGTATATATCCTAAAGAAGTGAGAGCCATGACAAGAACAGATATATACACACCCATGTTCATTGCAGCACTATTTACAATAGCCAAAAGATGGCAACAACCTAGGTGTCCATCAACTGAAGAATGGATAACCAAACTACGGTACATACATACAATGGAATACTATGAAACACTAAAGAATAATGTTGAATCTGGAAAACAGCACATAACATGGATGAACTTGGAGGACATTATGCTGAGTGAAAAAAAGTCAGTCACAAAAGGACAAATATTGTATTAGTCCATTATTGTAAAAGTCAAGGAAAGGTTTATCTATGGAAGGAAATTGTCTTTGTTGGTTACCAGGGGTGGGAGGGGAGTGGGAGGAACATTGTTAGACAGGTAGAGATAAGTTTTTATTTGGGTGAAGAGAAGGGCAATGTACCAAATGTGAGTGATCAATATGGTGGCATTGAGGAAGAGAAAGACATAGATAGGTACATATGAGATACAGACAACAAAGATGAACCATTATGCATACAGAATTGCATTGTCAGTGAAGGCAAACATAGGTATACAGGTGGATATATGGGTGGACTGGCTGAACTAGTAGTATGAATTGGGGAGTGTACACAAGACATGTATAGGGTTGGCAGACAATGGTCCTATAAGTTTATTTGTATGATCTGAATTCCCAGGTGTACAGTAGAGCTGACAAGGGGCAGGTTGTAGGCACTTCATGGTCACAGCCAGCTACCTAGAGGGACTGAGTAGTTGAACCTGTGAGCTTGGGACCATAGTCACAGGGGACATCCAGGTCAATTGGCATAACATACTACACAAAACACTGTTCCACCTCCTATTTTGGCAAGTAGCAACTGGGATCTTAAA
>NW_006922563.1:172215-172977 GCF_000298275.1 Orycteropus afer afer
GAGCAGATGGTTATACTCTGGGCTGTGTTCTCCCTCACCACAACCCTTCTTTTGTGTAGTTCATTCCTACATATATATAATTGAGACTAGTGTAAGATTCACTTCTGCCCATCAAAGGAAAAAAGTCTTTTCTACCTGCTCTTTCCACAGAATTCTGGTTTCCATCACCTATAGCAGCTGTATTCGTCTACATCAAACATTCAACAAACATATCAGTGTCTATTAACAGTGGTGAAGGCATTTTCCTGCTAACCAAGACTCAATGTTTCAAACTCATCAACCATACTGTGGAAGAAAGATGGGGCAATGTGCTTCCATAAAGACTGACAAGCCCCAGAAACCCAGCGGAGGTTGCCATGAACCTGAATCCACTCAACAGGAGTGAGTTTGTTTTTGTTTTTCTCTTTTGAGTGTTCACTACACCCATTGCTCTTATGTTGAACCTCTTCATTTATAACTTAATGAACAAGCAACTAAAACAAGCATTTAGAGTCTCCACATCAAAAAAAAATTGCCTTATCTTCTAAGAAGTGAAGGAATTATAAAGTTGATAAATCAAGTTTTTCTAAGAGATTGGCTTCCTAAAGCATCTATCATTCAATTTCTAAAATATATTTTTTCCTAATCTGAAGTTCATTGAAATAAAATTTATCAAAATCTTGCTTGTTTCCAAGACATCCTTTAGTATTAGGGTCAATGTTTTCCACTTCCTGAAAGGAAAATCTTTTATAGATGTTATACTAATATTCTCACTGTCATCAA
>NW_006922563.1:190415-194892 GCF_000298275.1 Orycteropus afer afer
CCACTTCCTTCAGGGCAGTTTCAACTTCTTCCTTCTATACCTTTGGTTTTTGATTATATGCCACCTCCAGACCTGGCTGATCACCTACAAGTTCTTTTTGGTATAGTCACTCTGTGTTTTCCATCCATCTTCTTTTGATGTTTCCAGCATCATTCAACATATTGCCCCTGGAATCTTTCAATAGGGCAATTTGAGGCTTAAATTTTTCCTCTGTTCTTTCAGCTTGAGAAATTCCAAGAGTGTTGTTCCCTTTTGCTTTTATACTCCAACTCTTGGCACATTTCATTATAATAATTGACTATGTCTTCTCAAGCTGCTCTTTGAAATCTTTTGTTCAGCTTTTTATCCTGTCGATTCTCCCATTTGTTTTAGCTACTCTACATTCTAAGACAAGTTTCAAAGTCTGCTTTGCAACTTGTCTCTACTTTGGTCTTTTCTTCCTTTCCTGTGCTTTTAAAGACCTTTTGCTTTCTTCATGTATGATGTTCTTGATGTCCTCATACAATTCTGGTTTCGGTTATTGGTGTTCAATGCATCAGACCTATTCTTTAGACGGTCTCTAAATTCAGAAGGGATAAAGTCAAGGTCATAGTTTTGCTCTCATGGAGTTGTTCTAATTGTCTTCAGTTTCAAAAGGTATTTGTAGTGATTAAGTCATTGGTCTTGCAAAATTCTATCATGCGGTCTCCACCGTCATTTTTACCACCAAGACCATATTTTCCAACAACGAGTGATTCTTCTGTTTCCTATTTTTGCATTCTAGTCACCGGTGATAATTAACACATCTTCATTCAATTTCAGACTGCAGAAGTTGGTAAAAATCTTCAATTT
The DNA here is from genome assembly GCF_000298275.1 of Orycteropus afer afer. NCBI lineage: Eukaryota > Metazoa > Chordata > Mammalia > Tubulidentata > Orycteropodidae > Orycteropus > Orycteropus afer. Next base: position 191,247 of record NW_006922563.1, read on the forward strand.
TGTCATCTTTGGCTTTGGTGATGGGTGCATAAGTTTGACTAATGATAATATTAACTGGTCTTCCTCATAATCATATGGATATTATCCTGTCACTGACAGCATCGTACTTCAGGTTAGTTCTTGAAACATTTTTTGTAATAATGAATGCTCGCCAAAGTTAGGTGAGACTAAATCTGGTCATTTTCACTTCCAAGGAGCATTCTTGCTGCACTTTTTCTGGGATGTAATTTGTCTGTTCATCTAGCTGTCCATGGTATTTTCAGTGCTCTTTGCCAACACCATAATTCAAAGGCATTAATTCTTCTTTGGTCTTACTTATTCATTGTCCAGATTTGATATGCATGTGAGGTGACTGAAAATATCATAACTTGGATTCTGTTCTCCTTAGTCTTCAAAGTGACACCTTCATTCTTTAAAACTTTAAAGAGGTCTTCTGCAGCAGAGTTTCCAGTGCAATATGCTATCTCATTCCTTGATTGCTACTTCCATTGGTGTTTGTGGATCCATGTAAAATGAAATAATTGACAACTTCACTCTTTTCTCCGTTTATCATGATGTTGCTTGCTGTTCCCATTGTGAGGTTTTTTTTGTTGGTGTGTAATCCATACTGATGGCTTTAGTCTTTGATCTTCATCAGTAAGTGCTTAAAGCCATCTTCACTTTCAGCAAGCTAGGCTGTATCATCTGCATATGGCAGGTTGTTAATGAGTCTTCCTTCACGTAGTTCTTCTATGTATATAGTTCTTCTTCATATATTCCAGGTTCTCAGATTATATGTCAGCATACAGATTGACTAAGCATTGTGAAAGGATACAACCCTGACTTATACCCTTCCCTATTTTAAAATCTGACATATTCCTTTACTCTACTCAAATGACATCACCTTGGTGTATGAACAGGCCCCTCGTGAGGACAATTAAGTGTTATGGAATTCTCATTCTTTACAATGTTATCCAAAGTGTGTTATGATCCACACAGTCAAAGACCTGTGCATAGCCAATAAAACACAGATTTTTCTGTTATTCTTTGCTTTCAGCAACACTCATCTGGCATCAGTAATGATATCCTTCATTCCATGTCCTCTTCGGAATCCAGCTTGAATATCTAGAAGTTCCCTATGAATAAAATGCTGCAAATTTTTTTGAATTATCTTCAGCAAAATGTTGCTTGTGTGTGATATTAGAGATATTGTTCAATAATTTCTACAATTTTTTGGACTACCTTTCTTTAGAATGGGCACAAATAACAATCGTTTCCAGTAACATGTCCAGGTAGCTGGCTTCCAAACTTCTTGGCATAAACAAATAAGCACTTCTAGAGCTTCATCCATTTGTTGAAATATCTCAATCTCAACACATTTTCTGGAGCTCTGTTTTTTGCCAATGCCTTCAGTGCAGCTTGGGCGTCTTCCTTCAACATCATTGGTTCTTAAGCATGTGCTAACTCCTGGAATAGTTGAGCATCAACCAGTTCTTTTTGGTACAGTGAGTCTGTGTATCCCTTCCATCTATTTTTGATGCTTCCAGTGTCATTCAATATTTGTCCCATAAATTCTTTAGTTTTGCAACTCAAGTCTTGAATTTTTTCTTCACTTCTTTCATCTTCAGAATTGCTGAGCATGTTCATTCCTTTTGATTTTATAACTCCAGGTCTTTACACAATTCATTATAATACTTCACTTTGTCATCTCAAGCCACCCTTTGAAATGTTCCATTCAGCTCTTTTAATTTATTATTTCTTCCATTCACTTTAGCTACTCTATGTTCAAGAGCAACTTTCAGAGTCTCGATTAACATAAATTTTTGTCTTTTTTTTTTTTCATCCTTGTCTTTTCAAAGACCTTTTTCTTTCTGCAAGTATTATGTCCTTGATGTCATCTCACAACTTGTCCGGTCTTCAGTTATTGGTGTTCAATGCATCCAGTCTGTTCTTCAGATGGTCTCTAAATTCAGGTGGGATATACTCAAGGTCATATTTTGGCTCTCATGGACTTGTTTTAATATTCTTCAGTTTCAACTTGAACTTGCACTTTCAGCAACTGATGGTCTGTTCCATAATCAGCTCCTGGCCTTGTTTTCACTGATACTGAGTTTCTCCATCACCTCTTTACACAGATGTAGTTGATTTTATTCTTGTGTATTCCATCTAGCAAGAGCCACATGTATAGCTACCATATACATTGTTGAAAAGTTATTTTCAATGAACAAATCATTGGTCTTACAAAATTCTATCGTGCAATTTTCAACATCATTTCTATCACCAAGGCTGAATTTTCCAACTATTGATGATCCATCTTTGTTTCCTACTTTCTCATTCTAATCACCAACCACTAATATTCAACACATCTTGACTGCATATTTGGTCAATTTCAGAGTGCAGAAGTTGGTAAAAATCTTCAATTACTTCATCATTGGCTTTAGTGATTGGTGTGTAAACTTGAATAATAATAATATTAACTTGTCTTCCTTGCAGCCTTATGGATATTCTCCTATCCCTGACAGAATTGTACTTCAGGATACATCTTGAAATGATTTTGTTTTGTTTTGTTTCTTGACTATGAATGTGATGCCATCTCTCTTCTATTCATCATTCTTGGCAGAGTAGAAAATACAATTTTCTAATTCAAAATGACTGATACAGGTCCATTCCAGCTCAATAATGACTAGAATATTGATCTTTATGTGCTCTATTTCATTTTTGACAACTTCTAATTTTTATACATTCATACTAAGTACACTACATGTCTCAATTATTTATAAATGTTTGCAGTTGTTTCTTCCCATTTGAGTCTTGCCCCATCAGTAAATGTAGGTCCCAAAAGCTTTGTCCATTTGTTTCATTAAGTCCAATTCTCCATTGAGGAGGCAGCTCTTCTCCAGTCATATTTTGAATGACTTCTAACCTCAGGGGCTTATCTCTGGCACTATCTCAGACGATGTATCACTGCTATTCATAAAGTTTTCTAGTAGCATATCAGACAGTGTTTCACTGCTGTTCATAAGGTTTTCAGTGGTCAGTTTTTTCAGAAGTGAATGGCCCTGTCCTTCTTCCCAATCTGCCTTAGTCTGGAAGCTCCAGTGAAACCTGTCCACCATGGGTGAGCCTTCTGGTATTTGAAATACCTCCAGCCTCACAGAAGTACAAAGCCACCATAGTGCCTAAAACTGACACAAACAAGTGATGGGAAAGGAGTTGGTATATAAATATCCTGTCTCTAACTCTCTGTTCAATATTCTCTGAAAGGACCTTGGTTATCTAGCCATTCTAAAGAATACCACACTGGTATATTATAGTGATGTTGTTAGTTGCCACCAGGTAGATTCCAGTGCATGACGACCTCATATATGTAGAGTAGAACTGCTTCACAGGATTTTCAAAGCTGTGACCTTTCAGGAGCAGATTACCAGTTTTGCCTTCTAAGGTTCCCCTGGTTGTGTCCAATCAACAATTCTTTTGGCTAACTGTCAATCACTTAACCATTTGCACCACACAGGGTCAACATCATGTTCTTTGAACCCTTTATGTACGATATGGCAGCAGTCTTCTAGTGTAGTTCTATGACACATGAGTGACCAAGGGTAGGAAATAAACTACTCAGTAATTTAGAGGTCAGCTACACCAGTGAATTTTCAGAGCTTGAGTGGTC
>NW_006922563.1:195537-196083 GCF_000298275.1 Orycteropus afer afer
TTTTTTTTTTTCTTTCTTTCTAATAATGATGGCAGTACAGAGAAGTGAATAAGAAAACTATTTAAAATGGTGCTACATCTACTAGTGTCCTAAGGCATTTTGATTGCTAACCAGAAGGTTGGTGGTTCAAACCCACAAGGCACTCCTCAGAAAGAAAGTTGGGCAATTTACTTCCATATTGATACCGCCTCGGAAACCCAAGGAGGGGTTGCTATGAGTTGGATCTATCTCAACGGCAGTGAGTTTATGTCTACTGAAGTAAATGTAAATACTGTCAAGGATTTCATTTTACATGGATCCACAACCAACATCCATGGAATCAGCAGTCAAGAAATCAAATGATGTAATGCACTGGGAAAATCTGCTGCAAAAGACCTTTTAAAGGTGTTGAAAAGTAAACAAGACACTTTTTGGACTAAGTTGTGCTTGATCCAAAATGTGGTATTTTCAATTGTCCTATATTAATGTGAAAGCTGGACAATAATAAATAAAGATCTAAAATTGTATCTATCTATCTATCTATCTATCTATCTATCTATATATATA
>NW_006922563.1:196348-196887 GCF_000298275.1 Orycteropus afer afer
GGCTCAAACACAGCACCAACTGTGAGGATGGCGCAGGATGGAGCAGTGGTTGGTTCTGCTGTAAACTATGAGTCAGAACCACTCAACAGCCACCAGCAAAAATTAAATCTCAACTGGATATACATACAGAAATAATAAATAAACCTTGAGATCATGGTTAACTTTATATGTTTGTGCAAAAAGGGCAGGGAGGCCACATCTTCCAGCCTCCTCTAACCCTACAAGAGGAAGACAGGATTACCATCAGTAACCCAAAGACTATTCCTGCGAGGCCAGACATGCTGCCTCCTTCCACCACTTTCACCAACTGTTCTTCCTAAAGCACCCACCACCTCTCTCCTGGGCTCGATAATTCACTGCAGTGGTCACACAAAACTCACAGGTTACGGGATTTATTAGGGAAACACCAGGCTACAAGTTCAGGAAAAACACTCAGTCTCTCTTCCAGCTCACCGTCCCTCAGCCAACAGGCTCTCATAGTCTCTCTCCTAGCAGTGCGTGAAGCCAACAGTCTCTCACAGTCTCTCTCCTAGCAGTGC
>NW_006922563.1:197155-197764 GCF_000298275.1 Orycteropus afer afer
TCACAGCAAATTCCACCATGGAGTTTACAAAGACTTATGGGTAGAAAAGCCACACTAAGTAATTTACTACACCACAGTCTGCTTGGCTAGACTATGGTGTACAATTGTTTGGTCAAACACTATTCTAGATGTTCTTTTGAAGTATTTACTTGTGATCAAAGTTGTTAGTCGTAAGTAATGTAGACAGACCACCAAAATGTGGATGGGCCTCACTAATTCAGTCCAAAGTCTTACTTATGAAAAAAATGAAAAGGTTTCTCTAAGGAGTTGTTATGGAATGTATTGTGTCCACCTGAAATATGAATTAACATCCTAACCCATATAACTCTAGATGCAAGCTCATTTGGGAATAGGGTGTTTGTTGTTATGTTAATGAGGCTCTGTATCCACGTAGGGAATGTCCTGAACCTAACTATTTCTGAGTTATAAAGAGCAGCACAGTCACAGAGGCAAGCTTGGCCAAAAGGGAGTGAAAATCAGCAAGGACTGAATAAGACTGAGACTATGGAAACCAAGTAAGAGTTTTCCCCCTGAGTTGGTGCCCTAAATTTGGTCTCCAGGCCTACTAAACTGCAAGAAAATAAATGTCTGTGCTTTGCAGCTACCCAT
>NW_006922563.1:199256-200310 GCF_000298275.1 Orycteropus afer afer
TCATGAGGAAACCACAAGTCAAAACTGCATGAGAAGTCATCTCTTGCCCAATAGGATGGTTAAGGTAACAAAAGGTATTGCCAAGGGTGGGAAAAAATTAGAACCCTCATAAATTACTGATGGGATTACAAAATCATACAGCCACAGTGAAAAACAGTCTAGCAGTTCCTAAAATATTAAATATTAAATTACCATGTGATCCAGCAATTCCATATCTAGGGATATACTCGAATTTAGTGCAGAAACATAAACAGATACATGTACACTCGTGTTCACTGAAGCATTATTCACGGTGGCCAAAAGATAAAAAATATACCTAAGTGTTCATCAACAGATGAATGAATAAACAAAATGTGGAACATATAAGCAATGGAGTATTACTCTTCCATAAAATTAAACAATTTCCTGGTACATGCTACAACATAGATGAACCTTGAAAACATTGTACTGAGGGAAATAAGTCTGTCACAATAGGACAAATACTGTATGATTCAACTTAAATGAAACATCTAGAATACACATTTATATAAAAACCTAAGTTTGGTAGTGTAGAGCCTAAGGCATGTGACTTTTAACCAGAAGACTGGTGGTTCATATCCACCAGCCACTCTTCGAAGGAAGATGGGGCAATCTACTTCCATAGTGATACTGCTTCAAAAACCCAAGGAGGCATCTCTATGAGTCAGAGCGTTCTCAACAGTGAGTATGGTTTGGTTAAGTTTATTAGTGGTTACCATTAGTAGCCAGGAGAGAGAAGGAAAGTGGCACATTGCTTAGAGGAAGTGAGCTTCTGTCAAGGTTAATGGAAAAACATGGAAATAGATATGTGTGTTAGTTGTTAGTTGCTGTTGAGTTGGTTTCAACTCATAGTGACCCTACGTACAGCAGAACGAAACACTGCCTGGACCTGTGCCATCCTCACGGTCATTGCTGTGATTGGCCCATCAGTGCAGCCACTGTGTCCATCCATCTTGTTGAGGGTCTTCCTCTTTTTTACTGACCTTGTATTGTACTTGACATGATATCCTTCTCCAGGGATTGGTTCCTTCTGACA
>NW_006922563.1:202450-203541 GCF_000298275.1 Orycteropus afer afer
CCAATCACAGCATCAGAACTCTAAGCACGTGAGAGAGAGTGGGAACCTCCCAGAACATTGTATTGTACCAAGCCCAACAGAAATTGATGCACTTCAGCAATCAGGAGCTCCTCAGTTGCTCATAGAAAATCCCACCTTGGAGTTTACAAAGACTTATAGGTAGAAAAGCCACACTAAGTAATTTATTACACCGCACATGTTCTATGCATGTGTATTATTATATAATGTATGTATGTAAGTATATGCATGCATGTATGTATAATGATTCTATGAAGAAAAAAAATTAGAACCAATAAACAAGTAAAGGTTGCAGGATGCATGGTTGCACAATCATTACACGAAATTTTTTCCATTTTTATAAATTCACAAGGAACAATCTGAAAATGAAATTAAGAAAGCAATTCCATTCATAATAGCATCAGAAAGAAGAAAATAATTAGGAATATGTTAAAGTAAATTTAACAAAAGATATGTAAAACCTATACTCATTGTTGAAGAAATTAATGAGGATAGTGCCTAAGACACTTGACTGTTAACCAAAAGGCTGGTGGTTCAAACCCACCAGCCACTCCTCAGAGGGAAGGTTGGGCAATCTCTACTTCCGTAGTGATACTGCCTTGGAAACCCAAGCAGGGGTCACTTTGAGTCTGACTCGGTGGCACATAACAACAATAACAACAAATTAATAGAAAGACACCTATAATGATTAATTGGAAGATTTAACATTATCAAGATTGCAATGCTCAGCAAACTGCTCTACAGATTCAACACAACCCCATCAATATAAAAATTTTTAATCTAATTAAAATTTATTTGACAAATAACAGTACATCTCATTTGAAAGTATAAAATATAGAAAATAAATTTGAAAATTTTAGATGAGACTTATTCAGAAAAACAATTTTCTCTTAAATGTAACATGTCATTCTGTGTCATGAAAATTACATACACACAATTATAGAACAATGAGAAACTTATAAAAACATTAGCAATATACATGTGTTAATATACACAATAATAATTATAATGGCCACTATTAAATTGAATATGATTACAAGAATTCTCTTATAAATTAGACTCAATTGTACAAA
>NW_006922563.1:204042-205241 GCF_000298275.1 Orycteropus afer afer
TGTCATGGAAAAAAAGGAAGTAAAGAGAAAAGGCAGACTTGCCATTTACTATTAGATTTTTATTGTGTGCACATGGCCTACATTGGATGTTATTGTGGCATCTTCAATTCTCTGAGGACACTGTCCCCACTGCTACCTATCTCAGAGTTTGAGGAAATGTTCATTACACCAATTCATTAAAGTCTTTGGAATCTAGGTCACCAAGGGCTCTTGTTTATGCACTTCGCTTCAAGTGTAGTAAATAAATAAAAAAAAAAAAAAAGTCAAACTTGTTATTGTAAAAGAAATTCACACTTCAACTAGAAAGGTCAAATAGCATCCCTAAGAAACCAGAGAGAGTTCCTGATATCCCCAGATCTTTGAACAGACATAGAACTTCAAAATCAGAGAAATATCTTGGTAAAAAAATCTTGACCACATGTTGGAAATGAAAATACGAAAAAATCGTTATCATCCACAGGATGCCTATGAGATGAGTCCGAGTTCAGGAGGAAGAGGGACCAGGAATCTGCACCCAAGCCTCTGTACACATCTCTTTTCCATCCTCTGACCACCCAGACAATAAGGGACAACTAATAAACTGCAATCATCATGGACTATTCAAAGAGTGAGTACCTGTCTGGGACTCCCTTTCTTTTCTCTTGAACAGACTTAGACGATGATTTTCTCTAACAGTTTTAATCTTGTTCACCTCAATTAGAGGGGTGTGAATAGTTAATTAGTTATGGTTTAAAAAAAACAGAGGAAAGAGTTTATGGCTCAGAATTGATTGAAGATGTTTATAAGGCTGGATTGATGCATGAACAAAAGTAGATCATTTAAAGATAAATTAAATCAATTTCTAGAATCAACTAGAAATTGAATATTATTGGTTAGGAGCCCAGGATCTCTTTAAATGTTCAATTCTCTAACAGACATATAAAAAGAAATCAAAAAATCACACACTAATGTTGATTTACTTTTTAAGATATTTAGGAACAAACACATGGCTCAAAATATCTAGGGCTGTGAAGGCACCAATACTAGGTATCTCTGGACTGAGAAATGGGGAAGTAGATGGACTGTAAATGTGAACATTTTGTAAATAGGAACTCTATTCACCTTCTAATCAATCTCTTCTAATTATTGAATCTATTAAATAATTTCTATTATTGGTCATTTTATCATTATTGCCTGCGGGATTCTCCAGGCTTGGGACT
>NW_006922563.1:206441-207376 GCF_000298275.1 Orycteropus afer afer
GAAGGAAGGTTGGGCAATCCTACTTCTGTAGTGATACTGCCTCGGAAACCCAAGGAGGGGTCGCTATGAGTCGGGGCCGACTCGACGGCACACCACAACAACAACAACAACAACAACAACAATACATTTATTAAAGGTGTATTGAAGACACATACATGGCAAACACAAATGGCAGGTTATTTCTATAAAATATGGTAAGAAGTCAGATAATGATTTTACCCTTTAATGCTAGTATTATGTATATGCTGATATGATGATTAGGTAGTCAGGTTACACAGTATGGTTCAGGAACAAAACATCACAATTTCTACACACAGAGACACACCCAAACACATGGAAAAAAAAAAAAAAAGTCTCCTAAATTAGTTAGGTGTATGGCACAATTAAGAGCCATCAGAGCAGTTTTAAGATCAAGTCCACCTAAGAACTACATCAGGTGATCTTGGTAGAAGGGAGAATATTCACCAAGAATTTAATGTATGGCTCCAGCTCCTCCAGGTCTATGTCTGTGACAATAAACAAGATAGAAACCCGACTTCAACCCATTTTTTTTTATACTTTCTATTATGAATAAGCTATGAAAAAACCATAGGAAGGTGCACAATTAGCTTCAGGAGACTCACAAAGACTTCCCTGAAGAGTCTAACCAGGAAACTGAGGAAGGGCTCAGGACAAACCAGGTGTAAGTCAGCATCAGGAGGCAAAATGGAGTAGATGAGGGGAAAAACCAAGTGATTGGTAAGGATTTGTTCAGACAGGGAGTCCACGTGAAGTAGTTACCACAATATCTGTCTCGCAAGATAAGAGTTTCCATAATTCCACCACTACCATGAAAAAAACAAACCAAAAAACAAAAATCTCCAAATTAAAGCCAGGGAAACAGCAAAATTAAATGACAGGCCCTTCAGTGCAAACAGAATTTCAATATAGAGTTA
>NW_006922563.1:210551-218510 GCF_000298275.1 Orycteropus afer afer
GCTCAAACTCACCAGCCCCTTCAAAGAAGGAAGATGGGGCCATCTTACTTCAGTAAATATTTACCACCTCAGAAACTCAGTGGGGGTGGCTCTGAGTCAGAATTGACTTGATAGAAATGACTTTGGCTTTTGCTTTTTAGGGTCATAATGGGTCAGAATCAACTAGCAGTGGGTTTAGTTTTGGTTTTGGTTTAGTAGTCATGATCTCATTATTTCTCATGAAAAGAGTGTATGCTGTGGATAAATTCATTCTACTGTTAATTAAAAGGGTAGATCACATCTTTGAAAATATCATGAATAAGATTCTTTTATACTTTAGACATTATCATGAAAAACATCCTTAAAAACATTCTTTTTTAAAATAAGGACCAGGTTTGCTGGTCTGAGAGAGTCTGGTGGAACCCTGAGACTATGGCCCCTGCCTTTCAGGTCTGGAATTGATCCTACTCCTGTGGATTCAAGCCAAACAAAAGACAGGCACATGAGCTGAACATTTACATTAGACAGACATACATTCCTTGGAGAGATCAATCATGGGAAAATAGAAGGGCAGTGTATGCACAGGGGCACAGCTCAGGAGGCAGGAGTACAAGGGAGGGGAAGACAGGGAAAAGGCAACTATGGGGAGGAAGCGGGAAGAGAACTGTTGCATTGTGGGAAATTGCAGTCAATGTCATTGGACAAAGTATATGTGAACTGCTGTATGGAAAATGAATTTGCTCTGTACACTTTCACCCAAATCACAACAAAAATTTTTAAAAAAGAAAAAGAATATTCTTTTTTTTTTTTTTAAAGCCACTGGGCATTACCAATTGTTAGGCTAAAAATGATACTTGTTTTTAATTTTAAACGACATATGTAAAAACAGAAACTATCAGAGGGAATGCATTCTAAGGGTTAGTAATTTCTGTCCTATTTTTGTTTCACATATATGCCAATATGTGTATGTATATGAATAACAATGTAAAATATATATCTTATTGCATGTTGAGGCCAAATATGTTTGAAAACCTTATTTCAAATGAATTCAATGGCAAACCAAAAGAGTGGACAATATGAAAGTTCTTTAAATATTCATAATAAACTCAAGCAAATATGTATAAAATACATAACCAAAATCTTCCAGAAAAATTAGCCCTACCTTTTCTAAAATCTTATGTCTCTCAGTTTCACACACAGATTGGGCAGAAGTCAGCAGCCAGGAATGAGAAACCATACAGCTCTAACCACATTCATCCTCCTGGGACTGACCGAAGACCCACAACTGCAGATTCTGATTTTCATATTTCTACTGATCACCTACATATTGAGTGTAATTGGAAATCTCACCATCATCTTCCTCACATTGGTGGATGCTCACCTTAAAACTGCCATGTACTTTTTTCTCCAAAATTTCTCCTTCTTAGAAATCTCATTCACCTCTGCCTGCATCCCTAGATTCCTATACAGCATATCAACAGGTGACAGGACCATTACCTATAATGCTTGCATAAGTCAATTGTTTTTTACATACCTGTTTGCAGTAGCAGAATTTTTCCTCCTGGCCACCATGTCCTATGATCGATATGTGGCCATCTGCAAACCCCTGCATTACATGACCATCATGAACCACAAGGCCTGCAAAAGGTTTATTTTAGGCTGCTGGCTGACTACTTTGTTGATCATATTCCCACCCCTTAGTGTGGGACTGGATCTGGAATTCTGTGATTCTGTCATTGACCACTTTCTCTGTGACGCTAATCCTCTCCTGAAGATCTCATGCACAGATACGTGGATCATAGAGCAGATGGTTCTTGCTTCCTCTGTAGTCATCTTCATCATGACCCTTGTGTGTGTGGTTTTGTCCTACATATATATCATCAGAACAATTCTAAGATTTCCCTCTGCCCAACAAAGGAAAAAGGCCTTTTCCACCTGTTCTTCCCACATCATTGTGGTTTCCATCACCTATGGCAGTTGCATCTTTGTCTATATCAAACCTTCAGCAAAAGATGAAATGGCGATTAATAAGGGGGTGACAATACTTACTACTTCTATTTCCCCCATGTTAAACCCATTTATTTACACCCTGAGGAACAAACAAGTCCAACAAGCCTGTAATGATTTAGTCAGAAGAATTCTATTTCTCTCAAAGCATTAGAGGAATAATGACATCAGGGACACTAATCACATATACTTGACTGCTAACCAGAAGGCTGGCAGTTCAAACTTACCAGCCACTCCTCAGAAGGAAGGTTGGGCAATCTACGTCCATAATGACACTGCCTTGGAAACCCAAGGAGGGGTTACTCTGAGTTGGGTCCAACTTGACGGCACATAACAGCAACAATCATATTTTCTTAAGTTTCCCACCTATTTTTATCTCTTCCTGATCCAAGTTTGGCCTTGTATTCAGAACCAAACCTGATCAAGTCACTCCTAGCTTCTCCTTATAAACAAACCTCTTTGAGAATGATAATCTTCAGTAAGAAAATATGAAAATAATTGTCTCAGGAAATTTAAACATGACCTCCCTTAACTTTGGCTTACCAAAGCTGAGAGAATAGGAGACTTATAAAACATTGGTGCAACAGTGCACATAACTTTCTACAAAACATACCTGCTCAAATGAAGGGAGAAATAATGATATTTAAAAATCAATACAGTTTCTAAACAGTAACAGGAAAAATAATTTAAATTACCTGAAGTATATTTCAAAACAGGAATAAGTTTAATGATTTTGGGATTCCCAAAAAACATATCTAATGAAAAAGCTTTAAAGTAATAACATTTCTAGATTTTATTGACTAGATCAATCTAAATTGAAGGCATAAAAATTCTTGCCCAAAGGGCCTGAATTCAGATAAGAATGAGATAGAAAGACACTGATAACACTTGATAAAGGACTGAAGAATGCACTAAAATTAAAACCAAATAAACATAATTTATATTGATGCACCAATGGAAACATTGTATCTTGAATATGCAGCATTTACATTAAGCAAAAAATATGACAGCAAGTCCAAGAAAAATAATAGGGCCAGAAGTTTGATAAACAACCAACCAACAAGCCATATATATAAATATGGAGATATGAGACACAAACATGTGAAAATGAAAATCCATCAAGTAACTGCCTTTTTGAGAAAATAATTTAGTCATTTCAAGAGTCCAAAATATGAACACAATAATATTCTCCAAAAACAAAATCTACATTTAATTACATGTCAGATTATTCGTTATATACCACTTTTGTGGTCCAAAACTTCCATTGATTCTTCTTTTCTTCATGTAGCCCACAGTTTGTACTGTAAGCAACAATCTACCCCTCATTTTCCAAGTGTCCTAACCCCATTAGTCCTCTAACTTTCACCTCAAATGGCATTCCCACTGGAATCGTTCTCTGACCTCATCCTGCTCCTCTATCACCAACACTATCACCACCTGCATATTGCGCTTCTTCCACACACTCCTGTCACACACTAATCTTCAGCTGCTGTGGCTTTCACCAAACTACAGTTTTCTGTTTATATATCCTTATTCTATGTTAGGTAATAAATGCCAAAGAGATTTTCCCTTTTGATAGCCAAATTCTAGCAGAATTTATGCCTATAACCTAGCCAAATACTAACTATACGATAGATCGGTAGCTGTTTGCATACCCCTTGCAACCTGATGAGTTGACCCTTTGGCTAGGCAAACTAAAACTTATTATGTGAAAAATACAAATATGTTTGTATATATATAAAAGTAACATTTGCAGTTTATGAACAAAAGAAAACAAAGTTATGATTAATGTTAACTATTGTGCTAGAGTGCTTTTGGTTTTGTTTTATTTCTGAATGAAATAGTGAGGATGAAAGCCAAAATTATATTGAAAATTATAATACAGATTGGCCAGGAAATAACCCTGAAAGTTATTTTTATATGTATAATTATGCATGCAGAAATCAACGTTTAGAGAAGTTAACTATTGCTGGTAAGTGGTGGAGCAATGATTTGAAACCAGTTTTATTGAATTTGAAAGGATCTCTTTGTTCCAGTGCATATAACTGCTTCTCCACAGAGGCATCAAGATGACCTCAAGGAACATTCCATGTGATACCTTTACTACTGAAATGGAGCAAGATTTATATCATAAACAATGATAAAGTAAAATGGAATTAATTTACCCACATTTACATTAATAATATGTCAATAATAAATGAAATTAATTACTGCAATTAGATAATATCCTCAAATAACTATGAGTCAGATTACCAATCTATAGAAATGAAGAGCAAGTAATAGAAAAAGAAGTGAAAGTTAGAGAAGAGGAAATAAGAAAAAATTGAGGTGTAATCTCAGAACTCCACTGAGAAAATCTGACCCCTAAACCCATCAGCAGGCATTTTCCTTAGTGTTAGTCCTCCGTTCTTCAGTACAATACCCTGTAAATGTGAATCCATAAAAACACTGAGAAGACCTGATACAGATTTTGCAAAATCTTAGAGAACTTGAAAGAGTGGTTCTCCAAACTCAACCTACATATCACGACGCAAAATGTTTAATGGCCAATTTCAGCTAGACATAAGCATTTAGACAGGTACCTTAAACTGACAGTTATGGGTAAATTTAGATTTTTAAAACATCCTTTTCTCTCACTCCTTGGTTTTACCATAAGCTGTACTACAAACAAGCTTAAATCCACAAGCTTAAATACAGATTTTACACACATACATACACACACATACACACACACGTATATGTATACACATTCTGGAATGATCTACAGATCAACTTTGGTTAAGTTTTAATCTTTGCATCTTTTTTTATATAGAAGTTCCTTTGCCAACTACATTAAGATAAAGAGTATAGAGTTTAAGTTCTGAATATCTGGTCTTCAGAGATACCACTTTATGTGACTACAGTAAGAGCACAAATCTTCAACTTACTTATCAAAAGTGAAAAGTTATTATCTACACTAGTCTGGATATCCTCTGAGTTGCATAGCTTGATCACAAATGTAAATCGTATCAATGATATTCATCTTCTAAATTATATCATGGCTGCTATTTGCTATTGTTAATCACCCACTTCCTCAATGTGAGTCCTGAACAAATTGAGATATAAGCACACTCAGATAGGTCTGAATATTGGCTTCATTTGGGATAAATGTAGGTTGAAGAAAGTAGCTTAGATCAAAGGGTTTCCTCAAACTGATCTCACTCACCTGCTAAGTTAGAAGTAGAAATTTTAAGATGTGGATATCTTGCCCTAGTGAGCTACTCAATGGCAAATAAAGAGAAGAGGGCAGAGTCTCTTTAGTGCAGGTAGCCAGTCATCAGGCTGGAAAGGAAAAGATCAGGACATTCATGAGCATTGATTTTACCCCAATCTCAGCAAGCAGATCAAACTGAGTAGAAAACTAACTAGTCACTAAGATGTTTTTAAACCATTCTTAGGTGGAAATTTTCTAATACATACAAATGAAGACAAGATAGACTATAACAGATGTGTGCCTGTCATTCAGCTTCCATAATTATCTACACTTTAAAATGATTTCTCTCTATCAACCTCAGAAACCTCTTTTGGGGGAGACATTTGGCCTCAAGCATTTCTTTTATAAATTCATGACATATTATCCATAGATTTATCAGTAGTAATATTGAAATGATAGGAACATTTTCTTCTTACAGAGTCATTTTGCCATTATCATACACAACATTTTCAATAAACAGTGATAGATTCTCATTTTAATTATGTATTCAAGATTCACTGGTCTAATGCTGTTTATATATCAAATAAAATTTTTCAACTCTATAAATTATTGATATAATAACAACTGATAAATAATAAAAGAAGATTTTATAATTTCCAACTGCTTTTACAAAATATAAATAAGTTAAACGGCACTGTGAATTTTTGTTCTGGTTTTCTATGGCATATGATGCTGGTGCTTATACTTATCTGAGGGCACTGTATATCCTCATGCTTACTAGATATTTTTAATATTTTTTCCATCCACACAAGATTCATTGGAACTTAAAACCTGAGTTATAAAAGACCTTCTAATCTTTTAGCTTATCTTTATGCAAATGTAACAAAAATCTAACTGGGAGTGTACTAACCTCCCCCTAGAGAGTTTCAAACATTAAATTTTTCTGCCAAGAGCTTGTTTCTGACATTAATCCCTTTGAATTTTTCTTGTTTAAAAAAGGAAGATATGTTGAAGACTAATGGAAAATTATTACCTATACATAAATGACAGAAAATCCATTGAGGGGAATATTTTCCACTGTATTGCAGATGGAAACTTCATGAACTGTCAGTATTGTGCATGAATGGGTTTAGCAAAAGTGGCCAGAAATTCAAGTAAGTCTTCCCTGCACAGTCACTTTCAATTTTGTAAGCTATGTTTATGGTCACAAAGTGAACAGAAATTATGAGTAATGATTTAAGTGATAAAAGAATAATATCATTGGATACATTGTAGTCATTAATATCAGTGATTAAGAGAGGTCATCCAAATGTCAATCATCTGTTTGCCATGCAGTGGCATCATGTGCTACAACCTCAGATGCAACAGGATCTTAGGTAATAACTTGTTCGAGATCCCTGGAGGCATTGTAAAGTAAAATATTTAAATGATGGAATAAAAAGAAATAGATAGTCATAATTCAACCAGATAATTTGCCAGAACTTAACTTTTATTAGCTAGGTAGGATGGTTTTCTCATGGAACAATAACATGATACTTCTCTGAGATAGGAGCATAAATGGAAGAATTAACACCTGGCCAGAATTGACCCTGGCCCCATTCTGGAAGATAATATTTTAAATCATTGCATTTAATTATCCTTAAAATAATTTAATTGGAATCTCACAGGGAACTGATGTAGGAAAGCTCACAAACAGAAATTCACTGCCATTGAGTCCATTCAACTCATAGCAACCCCTCCTTGGGTTTCCAAGGTGATATCTCTATGGAAGTAGATTGCCCAACTTTCCTTCCGAGGAGTGGCTGGTGGGTTTGAACTGCTAGCCTTCTGGTTAGTAGGGAAAAACACAAACGATTAGAGAAGAATCTGTTCAGACAGATAGTCCATGTGAAGTGGTTATCACAAGCCTTGTTACTCAATATGGTGTGGTCTAGAGCCACTCTTCCCAATTCTGCCACCAGCCAAAAAAAGAGAAAAAAGAAAAGAAAATCCCCAAGTTACTGTCAGGGAAACAGCAAAATTAAATAAAAATAAGTTCCATGTGAATAATATTTCAAGATAGGGCTAAACTAAGAAACAATACAACTAGAGCTTTATCATTAATTAAAAAAATATATATATTCTTTAAATTGCTGTTGAGTCAATTGTGACTGAGAGCAACCCCATGTGTGTGAGAGTAGAACCATCCTCCACTGGATTTCCAGCGGCTGATTTTCCAGAAGTAGATCGCTCTTTCCAGGTGCCTCTAGGTTCACTGGAACTTCACACTTTCTGGTTCACGTCCAAGGTTAACCATTTACCCACCTACAGCATTCCTGTTGTTAATACAGGACTATATGTGATGACTTTGGATTTTAGTATGGCAACAAAGGAGTGAGAAAAGGAGTAAGAATGGTGCAGTAGATATGAAATTCCATTCTAAATATACTCAGTTTGAGAGAACAGTAGAACTTACAGATGTAGATGTTTAAAATCCAGAGAAATGGTGTCTGAATTTTCAGTCATTGGATATTAACTGCTAAGAGGAATTCATGGGACTTAATGGAATATTCATTCATACACACACACACACACACACACACATACATGCATACAGAGGGGAGAAGAGCAACTAGAGAAGTACAAGAAATATCAACATTTTGAAGATGAGTAGGTGAAAAAGATTATCTTTAAAGAAGCAGAAAGCAAAGTAAAAGTAGTAAGTGTGAATATCATGAAAAATATGTGTCTAGAAAATAGTGAGAAGGAAGGAGTGGTTGGCAATGCCATATACAACAGAA
>NW_006922563.1:222643-225941 GCF_000298275.1 Orycteropus afer afer
GCTCTGTAAATCTTCACCCAAATCACAATTAAAAAAAAAAAAAAGGTAGATTCAGAAATATCTTATTTGTCATAACCACCTGTGTATGTTAACAATTTCTCTAGAAGAAAAGTTTAAAGCAGATAACCGAAACGGAGTGAAATTTCAGTTGGTGAGTACAGAAACATTCTTATAAAGGGCACCTTACCATCATTATCCTGTTATTCCTGCTATAACAGGTACATGGTGTGGATAAATCCATTACAAAGTATAAATTAAAAAGCTAGATTAAATTCTGAAAATATTGTGGAACATAAGATCCTGTTGTGCTTTTGATTATAATCTTTAAAAATACCTTAAGAAAATTCAGTTGTTCCTTTTTAAAACCACTGGTCATGATCATTTCATAAACTATAAGTCAATCTAATACATTTATTTATTATTTAATGACATAAAATATAGACACAATCAGAGGGCAGCTTCATGATTTTTGTGATATTGTTGCTTCAGAAATATTCGAGTAAATAAATGTTCATACCAGATTGCAATATAAAATATGTTGTTGTTGTTGTTGTTATACACCGTCGAGTCAGCCCCAACTCATAGCGACCCCTCCTCGGGTTACCGAGGCAGTATCACTACGGAAGCAGGATTGCCCAACCTTCCTTCCGAGGAGTGGCTGGTGGGTTTGAACCGCCAGCCTTCTGGTTAGCGTTATCTTGTTATATACTGTGGTCAAAAAGGTTTGAAAGTCAGATTTCAAACCAGTTGAGTGACATAAAAAAAGAGTTGACAGCATGATTTTTTAAAAAATATTCAGTATCAACTCAAGCAAATACATTTAAAAGATATAGTCTGGCTTTTGTAACCAAAACCCTTCAGAAAAATTATCCCTATCTTTTCTCAAACCTTATCCCTCTCAGTTTTAAACACAGTTTGAGCAGAAGTCAGGAGGCAAGCATGATAAACCGTACAGCACTAACCACATTCATTCCTCCTCTTCTGAATGACAGAAGACCCACAACTGCAAATTCTGATTTTCATATTTATACTGATCACCTACATGTTGAGTGCAACTGGAAACATCATCATCTTCCTCACATCAGTGGATGCCCACCTTAAAACTGCCATGTACTTTTTCTCCAAAATTTCTCCTTCTTAGAAATCTCATTCACTTTTGTCTACATCCCTAGATTCCCATACAGTGTATCAACAGTGACAGGACCATTACCTATAATGCTTGTGCAAGTCAATTGTTTTTTACAGACCTGTTTGGAGTAACAGAATTTCTCCTCCTGGCCACCATGTTCCCTGCTCGATTCATAGCCATCTGCAAACCCCTGCATTATATGAACATCATGAACAACAGGGACTGCAAAAATCTTATCTTAGGCTGCTGGATAACTACTTTGTTGATCATATTTCCACCTCAGTCTGGGACTGGATCTGGAATAATGTGATTCTGTCATTGACCACTTTTTCTGTGATGCTAATCCTCTCCTGAAGATCTCATGCACAGATACATGGATCATAGAGCAGATGGTTCTTGCCTGCTCTGTATTGATCTTCGTCATGACTCCTGTGTGTGTGGTTTTGTCCTACATGTATATCATCAAAACAATCCTAAGATTCCACTCTTCCCAACAAAGGAAAAAGGCCTTTCTTCCTGTTCTTCCCATTTCATTGTGGTTTCCATCACCTATGATAGCTGCATCTTTGTCTATATCAAACCTTCAGTGAAAGATGAAATGGCCATTAATAATGGGATGATGGTTCTAAATACTTCCATTTCCCCCACGTGAAACCCATTTATTTCTCCCCTGAGGAACAAATAAGTCAAAGAAGCCTTTAATGACTTAATCAAAAGAATTCTGTTACTCTCAATGCGTTAGAGGAATAGTGACATCAGGGACACTAATCATATTTTCCTAAGTTTCCATCCTGTTTCATTTCTTCCTGATCCAGATTTGGCCTTGTATTCAGAACCAAACCTGATCAAGTCACTCTTTACTTTTCCTTATAAAGAATCTTAGTTGAGAATAACCTTCAGTAAGAAAATATGAGGATAGTTGTTTCAGAAAATCGAGGCATGACCTCACCCTCAATTTGACCTTATCAATGCTGAGACATCAGGCAACTTATCACATATTGGTGCAACAGTGCATATCAAAACCAAAAAAATAAAAAAAAACCCTACCTAAATGAAGGGAGAAATAATACTAAAGAGAATCAACACTATTTCCAACTAGTGACAAGGGAAAATAATTAAATCGCTTAACATATATTTTGAAGCAGTGAATAAATGTAAAAATTTAGGATTCTCAAAAAAACATTTACTAATGGAAAAGCTTTAAAATGATACAATGTGTAGACTTTATTGACTAGATACAATCTAAATTAGAAAGGTAAAAATTCTTGCCAAAAAGACATGAATTCTGTTAAGAAGAGAGAAATACACCGGTAATACCTGTTAAAGGACTAAAGGGTACACTCAGTAAAATAAATATGATTCAGATGGATATACTAAATGAAACATTAAATTTTGAATATGTACTATTTCATTTAAGCAAAAATGTAGGAGCCAGACCAAGAAAGCTAAAAGGACCAGAATGTTGATAAATAACCAGCAAGCCAAATATATAGAATTAGAGATAAGAGAAAGGGAAATGGGAAAATGAAAATCTGTAACATAATTTGCTTTTTGAAAGTATAAAGTTAGTCATTTCAAGAGTCCAAAACCTGAACCCAATGATATTCCTCAAAAAAAAAAAAAAAAAAAACTACATTTAATTACTCATTAGATATTTCACTATTTACCATTTATGCAACATATTAAACTTCCATTCATTATTCTTCTCAATTCAACTTTATTCAACTGCCGGCTGTAATCTTTATCTCATTTCTCAACTGTGCAACCCCCACCGATCCTCCAAGTCTTGTTTCAAATGGGATTCCCATCATGCATCTTTCTCTGACCTCATTCTACCCCTTCACCACCAACACTATCACCAGCATAAATTGAGTTTTCCTTTCCACACACCCCTGCCACACATTAATCTTCTGCTTCTGTAACTCATAACAAACTGCAATTTTCTGTTTACATGTCTTTATTCTCCTCTAGATAGTAAATGTCATAGAGATCGTGTGTTTTGTATGCCAAATTCTAGCATGATTTACACCTATCACGTAGGCAAATATTAGTTGAATAATAGACAGCCATTTACGTACCCATCACAACCTGGTGATTGACACTTCTGACAATGCAAACTAAAACTTATTATGTGAAAAATGCAACACAAAAATATACAAAAGTAACATT
>NW_006922563.1:226041-251044 GCF_000298275.1 Orycteropus afer afer
AAAAAAAAAAAAAACTACATTTAATTACTCATTAGATATTTCACTATTTACCATTTATGGAACATATTAAACTTCCATTCATTATTCTTCTCAATTCAACTCTATTCAACTGCCAGCAATAATCTTCCTCTCATTACTCAACTGTGCAACCCCCACTGATCCTCCAAGTCTTGTTTCAAATGGGATTCCCATCATGCATCTTTCTCTGACCTCATTCTACCTCTCCACCACCAATACTATCACCAGCATAAATTGAGTTTTCCTTTCCACACACTCCTGCCACACATTAATCTTCTGCTTCTGTAATTCTTAAACTACAATTTCCTGTTTACATGTCTTTATTCTCCTGTAGATAGTAAATGTCATAGAGATTGTGTGTTTTGTATGCCAAATTCTAGCATGATTTACACCTATCACGTAGGCAAATATTAGCTGAATAATAGACAGCCATTTATGTACCCATCACAACCTGGTGATTGACACTTCTGACAATGCAAACTAAAACTTATTATGTGAAAAATGCAACACAAAAATATACAAAAGTAACATTTGCAATTTATCTATGAACAAAAGAAAAAAGAAAATCATGGTTAATGGTAACTAGTCTGCTAATGTGTTTTTGTTTTTGTTTTATTTCTGAATGAAACAGTGAGGATGAAAACCAAAATCACATTGAAAATCTACAGTATAGATTAACCAGGAAATAACCCTACAAGTAATTATTATAATTATGCATGCAGAAATCAGAGTTTAGAGAAGTTAACCATTGCTGGAAAGTAGTACAGTAAGGCTTTGAAACCTGTTGTATTGAATTTAAAAGGATCTGTTTGTTCCAAAACATATACCTGTTTCTCCAGAGAGACATCAAGATGACTTCAAGGAACATTCTATGATACCCTACTGTAGTGAAATGGAGCAAGATTTATATCATAAACCATATACAAAGATAGAAGTATGATGGAATGAACTTACATGCATTTACATCAATGATATAATCTCAATAATAAATTAAAATAATTACTGCAACTCGATAATATAAAGGGAGCTCTGGTGTCATAGTACCTAAGGCATTTGACTGCTAACCAGAAGGCTGGTGGTTCAAACCCACCAGCCACTCCTCGGAAGAAAGGTTGGGCAATTTATTGCTGCAGAGATACCGGCTCAGAAACGCAAGGTGAGGTAGCTATGCGTCTAATCAACTCAACAACAGTTATTGTTTTGTTTTGTTTTGTATAGATAGTGTACTATAATAACTATAAGGTGAAAAATTTTTAAAGTCAGATTACCAATCTATAGAAATGAAGAGCCAATTAAACTGGAAAAAGTAGAAGTGAGAGAAGGGAGGAAAGAAAAATGCCTGTGTAATCTGAGAACTTCAACTTCACTGAGAAAGTTTGATCCTTAAACCTAACTCCAGAAGTTTTCCTTAGTGTTAGTGCTTAACAATTTCTCTTAGAAAGATCAGCACAAGGCCAGTTCCTACGAGGCAGATTTTAAAGATGTTCCAAATGTCTAAACTACCATGCCACTCCATCATTTCAGACATTAACTCCTCCTCCTCTCAGTAATCTTCCCCATCGTAGGATTCTGTGTTTCACTGAAACGACTCACAGAATCACAGACACTCAAGGGATCATCTCACATCATGATGGTTGAGGCTGGGAGGCTGGCAGCCTGGCAAGTCCCAGATCTGTAAGTGTTGTTGTTACATGCCTTCGAGTCGGACCCGACTCATAGAGATCCCTCCTTGGGTTTCTGAGGCAGTATCACTACGGAAGTAGATTGCCCCATCTTCTTTCTGAGGAGTGGCTGGTGGGTTTGAACCACCAGCCTACTGGTTAGCAGTCCAGTGCCTTAGACACTATGCTACCAGAGCTAGGATCTTCCAATTGTTGGGGTTTGACGACATTGGATCAGCAGATCGGATGAGGGCTGCTGTCTCAAATCCAGGAGTGAGATGATGACGAGCCAAAATGCAGAACTGGAGCAAGAGGAGGGTGAACCTTCCCAGAAGATTCCTATGTATACCCCCAAGGAAGCTAAGGGTGGTGATTTGAGTTATACCCTCCAGCAAGGCAGGACTCAAGATATATCCCACCTGTGCTGCTCCAACAGCAATAACACAAGGGGGTGGCTTTAACACTCAGCAGCTACTCATTTGCTCATGGCAAATTCCACCACAGAGCCAATCTCCAGTCATTAGAGAGTAACTACTACCAGCTGCCCAGCCAACTTGACACATGACCTTAACTACACCACCTTAAATAGGCATGGATAATAGGATTTACAATATATCACAAAATGGAGGACAATGGCTAAAAGGGCCACAACAAATAATTCACCTCCGTTAATCCTCCATTCTCCTGTGCCACAGCCTCCAAATGTGAGCTCATTTAGACACTGAGTAGGTCTAGCACAGATTTTGCAAAAATCTTACAGTGCTTCAAAGACAGTTTCTCTAAATTCAATCTACATATCAGGACCAAAAATATTTAGTGGCCAAATTTCAGGCAGACATAAGCATTTGAACAAGTACCCTAATCCTACAGTTATGGGTAAATTCATTAGTTTCTCTGATTCTTTGGTTCTACCATAACCTATTATTGATCTATAAGCTTGAATATAGGAGATTTTACACACATACATGTATTGACCAAGTTGAAAAATTATCATTACACTAGTCTGGATATATTCTGGGTACATAGCTTGGTACATATATATATAAATAGTATCAATGATATTGATCTTCTAAATGACATCATGGCTGTTAATTGGTATTAGTTCATCACCCACTTCCTCAGTGTAAGTTCTGAACAAATTGAAATATAACCATGGACTCATATAGGTTTAAATATCAGCATCATTTATAATCAATATAGATTGAAGAATGTAGCTGGAATGAAAGGGTTTTCTCAAACTTTTTCACTCACCTGTCAAGTTAGAAGCAGATGAGGGTACTCTGCCCTAGAGAGATAATGGCAAATAAAGGGAAGAGGATAGAAAGTTTTTGGTACATGTAGCCAGTCATTGAGAAGGAAAGGAAAAGATCAGGCCATTCATAAGCAATGATTTTACTCTAATTTCAGGAAGCAGATCAACTGAGTAGAAAAATTAACCAATTACTAACATTTTAAGCCATTGTTATATGGAAATCTTCTAACATATTTAAAAGAAAACAAGAAAGAATAATTAACAGATATGTACTCATCATCCAGCTTCCATAATTATCTACATTTAAAATAATTTTTTGGGGAGCTGACATTTTACCTCAAGCATTTCATTTATAAATTGATGACATTTTGCCCATATATTTACCAGTAGGAATATTGAAATAAGTATATTTTCTTCTTACACAGGCATTTTGCCATTATCAAATACAACAATATTTTCAATAAATGATAAATTCTCATATTCAGTATGTATTCATTATTTACTAGCTCACTCCTTTTTATATGTCAGACAAAATTTTTCTAATCTATAGATTATTGATACAGTAAGAGATGATAGATAATAAAAGTAGATCTTATAATTTCCAACTATAAATAAAAATAAGTTACACTGGCACTTTAAATTTTGGCTCTGGCTCTCTGTGGCAGATGTTACAGATGCTGACTCTTCTTTATGGTCATTGTATTTACTAGTGATTATTAAATACATTTTAATTTTTTTAATACACATGAAATTCATTAGTAACTTTAAATATGTGTTATAAAAGACGTTCAAATCTTTCAGCTTATCTTTATGCAAATGAAACAAACATCAAATTGGTAGTATAGTAAACTTCTTCAGCCCAGAGTTATAACATCATTTTTTTCTCTACCAAAGAGATTGTTTCTAACATGACTCTTTTGAAAAATTTTTTTCAAAAATTAATATATATTAAAGATAAATGACAAACTGTGGCCTACACATAAATGACAGATATTCTACTGAGGAGTAATTTTTTCACTATGTTGCTTATAGAAAACTATCAGTTCTTTAGGCTGCATGAGAGTGAGCTTTGGGAGAGTAAGTGGTAATTCATGTAAGTCTTTACTGCACAATGATTTTCAATTCTGCACTCTTGGAAATGTTTATTGTCACAAAGTGAAAAGGAAGTATCAGTAACTATTTAAGCCATAAAGGAGTTCAAGCCCACCAGCCACTCCATGGAAGTGGGCAATCTACTTCTGTAAAGATTTACCACCATGGAAAACCAAAGGGAGTTGCTGTGAGTCGGATTCGACCTGTTGGCAGTGAGTTTGGCTTTGTTTTTTTCATTGGATACATTATCATCATTAACAGCAGTAATTAAGAGTTGTTGTTGTTGTTATGTGCCCTCAAGTCAGACCCAACTCATAGCGACCCCTCCTAGGGTTTCTGAGGAGGTATCACTATGGAAGTAGATTGCCCAACCTTCTTTCCAAGGAGTGGCTGGTGGGTTTGAACTGCCAGCCTTCTGGTTAGCAGTCAAGTGCCTTAGGCACTATGCTACCAGAGTTCCTAGTAATTAAGAGAGGTCATTCAAATGTCAAATCATTTGATTGTCATGAAGTAGCATCATGTGCTATATCTTCAAACAAAAGAGCATCTTAGGTAATAACTAGTTCAAGATCCCTAGAGACATTATAAAGTAAAATATTTGAATGATGGAATAAGAAGAAATAGTCATAATTCAAATAATTTGCCAGAACTTAACTTTTATTACCTAAGGAAAATGGTTTTCTCACAAAATAACATTTATAATTGCACTAAAATAATTATATTCCTAGCACATCTACTATTTTTCAAAGTTTGCAGAACTGAATTGATTATCACAGTGAGTCACTTGGTTTCTGTGAGCTGAATAAAATGGAATTGAAAGATGTTTGGCTGTGAGGTAGGTCTTCACTACATCTTTATGTGATCCATTGAGGTTGCTCCCTGTGTGCTACTACTGTCTTTCAGAGTTCTAGTTCTCAAGAAATCATGAACTTCTCATAGACAATGACATCAGTGTGAGAACGGAACCCCTGGTTGGAGTTCACTCTGTGACCAATCTGATAAAGAATATTTTGCACTGCATTGAATCCATTCTTAAGACAATTTCATTTGACTCTCCCAGAGAATTGATCTAGGAAAGCTCACATGCTTGAGAAACACTGATTGAAAACATTTAAGTGGTTTCTATTGTAAGTCATTTTTGATAACTGAGAATAAAACTATACAGGAGCTATGGAACCAAATTCTGTATGGCAAGGTTGTTCTATGATTTCATTATTTTAATGACAGATACCACAAGGAGAAAGAATGGGTATCCATGTACTCATTTACTGAGCAGATAAGGTAAAGAAGATAAATTATCTCTTTACTCAACAATAAAGGTAATGGATATTAACAGAGAATGTATCTGCCTTATCCTATGACTTAATTCAGTAACAAACACTACTGTTCAATATAATCAATTAATTGATCAAATATTTTTTAAAAAATAACAGAATCATTGGCATAGATCTTTAAAATATGTGTGTATATATATAAAGTCATTTTTATAGGTGTCTGGAGAAAATTAGTGATGTTGGCATTCATCTAATAATCTGTGTATTGAGCACAGACTACATGCTTAGATTGTGTTTGTTTTGGTGGTTATCCTAGTGAAAAGAAATATTTCCTGATCTCAGAAGACTTATGTTATCAGGGGAAATGCCACTATAAAAAAAAAAAAAAAGGCAATGTTTGATATTGGTGGCATCAAATCCTGCCACCAGGACTCAGAAGTGAAGCTGAGGATGAAAATCAGAGAAATTGGTGTCCTCAAGATGAATCCAAGTATTTGATAAGAAAGATGGAGCAGACAGAGAGAAAGGATTGGAAACCAAAAGGCTCTGGACAGGTGTTCCCAATGAAAAAATTATAATCCATGTGGCATACTGTGTGATCTCAATTATTCAATTATTGCAACCAAATAGACTTACTAATGAGAGAACATGGGAAAAAGGATAGTGATGCAAAAGTCCATAGCATCAACTTTGCATGTGTTGATTGTCAAGTAGATATAACTATATGCAATGGAATTTCAGAAAAAGAAGATCATTACTAAGAAATACAGATAGTACAATTGTTGCTATACAGGTTCTATCTGAAGTCATTGGAGTTGATGACTATACCCCCAGAATGTATGTATTTCAAAAAATAAAGGAGGATTAAGAACTAAATGAAATGTAAAAGTAAAAACATGCATAATGTACCATTGGAGCTAATTTATCAGATCATTTTGTCCAGAGGTTTTAGTCAAAAGAGTTGAATGTTCATAAGGGGGTCATATGCACTGTTTATTTAATGGAATAGACATTACTAGGAACATTTGCAAAACAATTTCAATAAAACGTTGGGTTCAGAATTATATTGCACTAGGTTAAGGATTGTTTGATGAGGAACTACAGACAATCAGTGTAGGCCAGATAACAGTATTAGGAATCATACAATAAATGCTTACGAAGTTATAGGCACAGTTTTAAGAGTTTAATCATTCTAATTATCTTCTGTGGTAGATATTGTTATTACTCTCATTTTATAAGGTAAACTCTGAGGCACAGATAAATAATAGAATTTAACTGAATTTAACCTTTAGCTAATAAATGGGAAAACCAGGCATGAACTGTGTGAATCTGGGTACAGAGAATCTACTCCAAATAACTATTTGGTATTATCAATACAAGGAAGCTGAGGAAGGGAGTAAAAGAAGGCAAGATATGAGGAAGGAATATAGTTCTCAACTAATTTCAGCCATACCTAAAGGGAATGATACCATAAACACTCTGATAATGTTCATTGCTTATTTACCACTTGAAATCAACATTTCTATATAGCATGTACAAATTATTTACTGTGTAATTATATTTTATCAGGGGCCAAGCTATAAGTTCAGACATGAAACTGAAGGGGAACTTTAAGATTTCAGCCTTAAAATAGAGAAAAACGCACTAGAGTACAAGAAAATCTTAAGGTTGATAATACACACTGTCAAAAAACTACCTTCCTGCATGTAGACTAATCACATAAAACTAATATGGGAATATGTAACAGATAGAGTCTTTGAGTTGTTAGATTCTGGTACAGTTAAATTGATCAGTAAATATTTCTTCTAAATCACAAAAAAAACGGATACTCACAAGTGATGACTGTTTTGGTTACTTAATGCTGCTCTGACAGAAATATACTGCAAATGGGAAAGCCTGGAGGCTAGAAGTCCAAGTTCAAAGTGCCAGGCTCTAGGGACTGGGTGAAAGCCCCTTAACTTTGGTCTTCAACTCTCCCTCCTGTTCCTAGCCCATTGAAGCTGGAGGCTTTTCTTCACCCAGACAGCTGCAGGCTACTGAGGCTGATAAACCCAAGGTCAACAAGTAAAAAGACACAGTCCCAATATGACCAAACAACACGGCAGGTCACTAATACAAGTCCAAAAAAACTTCCATGATCGGCAAGGCATGGCAGGCTGCTGAACAAAGACTTGACTCCATGCAGAATTCAAAGCTGCTTCTCATATACTGAAAGCGGACCACATCCCTGAAGCAGCTACTCAGCTGCTCATGGGAGATCCCACCGTGGAGTTGATTGCCAGTCTCATCATGGGGAATAACTACCACCAGCTGCCCAGCCACTCAAAACTAGGCCTAATCAAGTTGACATGTAACCTTAACTACCACAATTACTAACAGCATATTGACAGGATTAACTACATTAAAAAAGAAATTCTGGGCAATGCATTTTTTGCTTGACTTTATTTGGCATTGTTTATCAACAATGATACCTTGTATAATTTAATAAAATCAGTGCTTTTTTCTTCCTGAACACTGGACAAAGTGAAAGGTCAATGATGAGAAAGTATACAGTATCTGCATTCATTCTCCGGGAAGTAACTGAATAGCCCCACCTTCAGGGTCTGCTTTTTATTTTTCTATTTCTTACCTGTCTGTTGTTGTTGTTGTTATGTGCCGTCGAGTCGGACCCAACTCATAGTGACCCCTCCTTGGATTTCTGAGGCAGTATCACTATGTGAGTAGATTGCCCAACCTTCCTTCTGAGGAGTGCCCTGTCTAGGGAGTGTAAATGGGAACCTGACCATTATCATACTCACTTAGTGTATTTTCACCTTAAAATACTAATGTACTTTTTCCTATATAATTTTTCCTTCTTAGAAATCACATTCAAATCTGCTTGTGTTCCTAGATCCTTGTATAACCTACTCAGTGATAAGACTATTACGTTTTGTGTTTGTACCATTCAGGAACTTTCTACTGATCTTTTCTACTCACTGCCATCCAGTCGGATCTGACCTATAGGGACCCCTCTTTGGGGTTCTGAGGCAGTTTCACTACAGAAATGGATTGCCTAATCTTCCTTCTGAGGAGTGGCTGGTGGAATTGAACCTCCAGGCTCCTGGTTAGCAGTTAAATGCCTTAGGCACTCTACTGATCATCACGTCCTATGACCACTATGTGGCCATTTGCAAGCCCTTGTATTATTATTGTACCACCATCACAAACAGCACGTGTGCAAAAGACACATCTTTTGCTGTTGGACAGTTGGCTGAACCAAAATCAGGAACTCTGTGACTCTAATGTCATTGACAGTTTTCTTTGCCACATCTCTCCCTTTCTGAAGATTTCATGCTCAGATGTGTGAGTCACTGAAGAGATGGTTATTACCTATGCTGTGTTGACCTTTGTCACAACTTTTCTTTGTGTAGTTCTTTCCTACATATATATATAACCAACACCAGTATAAGATTCCTTTCTTCCCAGCAAAGGGAAAACGCCTTTGCTACTTGCTCTTCCCACATGACTCTGGTTTCTATCACGTATGGCTGCTGTATTAATTTATGCCAAACTTTGTGAGAAGGTATCAGTGCTCACTACATCCATTGTTCCTATGCAGAGTCCCTTCGTTTACGTTTTATGGAATTAGCAAGTAAAACAAACCTTCAGAGACACCATAAAAAAAAATTGCCTTATCTTCCAAGAAGTAAAGGAATTTTGAAGTTGATAATCAAGTTTTTATAAGAAATTGGCTTCCCAAAGCATATATCATTAAAGTCCTTAAATAATTTGTGTCTTGCTAATCTGAAGTTTATTAAATATACTTTCTCAAAATGTTTCTGTCTCCAAGACTTTTGTTACTTAGTAGGGTTACTTCTTTCCATTTCTTGCAAGCCAATCCCTTTTACAGATATTATGTTAATAACTCTCTATGAGAGACAAAAATATCACACTGCATCCACCATTACATAAAATGAAAGCCAAGCCACACAAAATATTTTAAAAATATATGAAAATTAATAAGATAGTACATTTCTAAGATACTAATTATTAGTTTTCATTTTAACTATTTCTATCCATAGAGACTCATATAATCTTTTTCACTAAAGACACATTTACTGAGTGTGTAATTTGTGATAAATATTTGAAATAAAACACTGAAAAAAATAATCCTGCTTTCATATAGTTTGTATCATAATACAATTATATAACTAAAATGTAAAAATAAATCCAAATAGTGAGATGATATTTAAATGTAAGAAAAATAAAAGGAAAAGTCATCCAAACTTAAAATATATCTAATAATGTTGAATTCATCCATAGTGTTGAAAAGATTGAAATCATAAATTTCAGGTAAAATATTACACTTGAAAAAATCCTAAGTCAAAGTGATAAAAACTTTTTCTCAAGACGTGTATGATGTTATAAAGAAAAAGACAAAAATGATCATTGTCTTTCATGAATTAGTATGATTACTGGAAATGTAAATAGCATCCAAAAAGCTGAAGCAAGTATTGAATCATGAAATCCAAATGATAACTTACTAAAGCAAGGAAATGACAGGAATCCAAAGAAAACCTGATGGAGTCACAAAGAAATCAAGAACAACAAACCAGAAAAATACATGAAACCCTCAGCAACTTAGGTCCTCATTTCAATGTAAAATTTGCATTGCCAAAATAAAACAATATGTGTATAAATATATCCATGAGTGCAGCAATATAAAAAAGTTTAAATATATTTTAGATTATCATGATATATTAATGAATAGAAATTGGAATGAAGACAAGCTCAATAGCAGAAAATTAATCTTATCTAAAATGTGTTGAAAGGCGAATTGTCTCTGTTGCTATTGTTAGGTGCTGTAGGGTCAGCTCCGACTCACAGTGACCCTATGAACAACAGAACTAAACACTGCCTAGTCCTGGGCCACCCTCACAATACTTGCTATACTTGAGCCCATCATTGCAGCCACTGTCAATCCATCTCATTGAAGGTCTTCCCCTTTCTTTTCCGACCGTCCACTTTACCAAACATGATGTCCTTCTGCAGGTAACAGTCCCTTCTAACAACAGGACCAAAGTATGTGAGATGAAGTCTGTCCATTCTTGCTTCCAAAGAGCATTATGGCTACACTTCTTGCAGGACAGATTTGATCCTTCTCTGTCAGTCCATAGAACTTTCAGTGTTCTTTGCAAACACCACAACTCAAAAACATCAACTCTTTTTCTGTCTTCCTTAATCATTGTTGAGCTTTCACACGTATATGAGGCCATTGAAAATATCATGGCTTGGTTAGGCACACCTTAGTCTTCAAAGTGACATCTTTGTTTCTTAACACTTTAGAGAGGTCCTTTGTAGCAGTTTTGCCCAGTGCAATATGCATCTGATTCATTGACTGCTGCTTCTATGGGTGTTGATTGTGGATCCAAGTAAAATGAAATCCCTGATGACTTCAATTCTTTCTCCTTTATCATGATGTTGCTGATTGACCTAGTTGTGAGGATTTTCATTTTCTTTATGTTGAAGTGTAATCTATAATGAAGACTATAATCTTCCAGTCGGTTGGCCAGGTAACTGTCTTCCAAGTTTCTTGGCATAAACGAGTAAATACCTCCAGTGCTCCATCTGTTCATTGAAACATCTCAATTAGTATCCTGTCAGTTCCTGGAGCCTTGTTTTTCACCAATTCCTTAAGTACCACTTTGACCTCTTCCTTCCCTACCATTAGGTCTTATCATATGCTACCTCCTGAAATAGCTGAACATCAACCAATTCTTTTTGGTACACAATTCTCTTTGTATGTCTTTCATCTTCTTTTGATGCTTCCTGCATTGTTCAATATTTTTCCCATAGAATTATTTGAGCTTTGTTGGGCTGAGTGTTTTAAATGGATTCTCTTATCCTATGTTATCAATGACCATATAAGTAGATTTTAGTTTCATCATCAATGAAAGAACTGTGGTAGTTAAGGTGGTGTGTCAACTTGGCTGGGCCTGGTTGAGTGGCTTGGCAGCTTGTGGTAGTTGTTCTCCATGATGAGACAGGCAATCAACTTCATGGTGGGATCTACCACAAGCAGCTAAGTAGCTACTTTAGGGACGTGGTCTGCTTCCCATTTATAAGCAGCAGCTTTGGGAATGGTCTCTAGCTTATGGTATGCTATGCTATAACCCTGCATGTAGTCATGTCATTCATTGTTCAGTAACCTGCCATGCTCTGCTGATCTTGGGACTTTCAATGGACTTGAATCAATGATTTGCCCTGTGGTTTGGTCATATTGGGACTGTGCCTTTTTACTTGTCAACCTTGGGCTTGTCAGTCTCAGTAGCCAGCAGCTGTCTGAGTGGAAAAGCCTCCAGCTTTGGTGGGCCAGGAGCAGGAGGCAGAGCTGAAGCTCAAGGTTGAGGGGCTTTCACCCAGGGCCTAGAGCCTAGCACTTTGAACTCAGACTTAAAGCCTCAAAACTGTAAGAGAATAAATTCCTGTTTATTGAAACCATCCCATTTGTGGTATCTTCTATTAGAGCAGCACAGAGGTAACCAAAACAGGAACTAAGGCTGAGAAGCCTGTTGGGTCATCATTTAAACACAAGGTATGTACCTCCAGCTTCTCTACTTTACATAAGTTATACTTTTCCTAAAACCTTTAAAATGCTTAAGAGGAGGACTTTTCATTCCTTTTTTTTCAACCAGTACACCAGTGCATTAAGAAAGAGCTCCCTATTTTATCATGAGTCATATAAAAAGTTTACAAATCTTTCATGATCACCAGAGAAAGGGCCCGGAAGTTATAGAGAAAAGGACTGTGCATTTTAGTAGCTTATATTCCCAAATTTATTCCAATTTCTTGGGTAGACCTTAAGTTAGAATAAAACATGTCACTGTTATCTGGAAAGTGTTAAAGGAATCTCTCTGAGAGAAACCCTCTTAGAGGCAGTTGCACTCATATTCAAACTGGTGTGGAAGTGCTGATGATTAAAATCCAGGGCAATGCCACACCAAAGTTTCATTGTAGCTTACTTTATATCCACAATCTATTTGTGCATATACAATCTTGCAAACATGCATACAGTCTTAGCAGCACATTTAATTAGATGAAGGAGATGCTGAATTGGCCTCTCCGTATCTGTTCACCCACCCTTCTATGCTGTACACAAATCTGACTACCAGACTTCCAACTGCCAGAAGTTCCAATGGGCCAAGGGCTTTATTTCTGGCCACAGAGATCAACTCTGTTCATCTGCAAGGCAGTGCCTAAAATCAAACCCTTCAAAGCTAACACTCATCAGATGACTTGAATGGACAGCTCAACAAAGAAGAAATACATGTAGCACATGAAAATATCATCAAAACCATTAGTCATTAAAGCCACTGCCATTGAGTCAATTCCAACTCATTGCCACTGTATAAGTGGAAGAAAACTGACCCAAAGTGTTTCGAAGGTTGTAAATCTTTATGGAACCAGACTGCCTCACCTTTCTCTCACAGAGAAGCTGGTGGGTTCCATCTGCCAGATTTTAGGTTAGCAGCCCAATCTTTTAACCAGTAGGCCCCTGTGGTGTTTATGTTTTTGTGTCAACTTGGCTGAGCCTGGTTGAGTGGCTAGGCAGCTGGTGGCATTTATTCCCCATGATGAAACTGGCAATCAACTCCATGGTGGGATCTACCATAAGCAGCTGAGTTGCTGCTTTGGGTATGTGGTCTGTTTCCCATATACAAGAAGCAGCTTTGGGAATGGTCTCTAGCTTATGGCACACTTAGACCCTGCTTGTAGCCAGGTCGTTGTTCAGTAGCCTGCCATGCTCTGCCGACCTTGGGACTGAAACGGACTTGAATTAATGGTGTCGTGTGATTTGGTAACATCGGGACTGTTCCTTTTTACTTGTCAACCTTGGGCTTGGCAGCCTTAGTAGCCAGCAGCTGTCTGAGTGAAGAAAAGCCCCTAGCTTCAATGGGCCGGGGGCTGGAGGCATAGCTGAAGCCCAAGGTTTAGGGGCTTTCACACAGCCTCTAGAGCCTGGGATTTTGAACTCAGATTTCTAGCTTTTCAAACTATAAGAGAATAAACTCCTGTTTGTTCAAGCCATCCCATTTCTGGTATATTCCTGTCAGACTGGCACCATGTAACCAAAACAGCCACCAAAGCTCCTTCATTGGTCAATAGGAAATTGCCAATCAAAACTGCAATGAGATGCTGCTTTCTGCCCACTAAGATGGCTGTGATTATGAAAACAGATAACGAGGGGTATTGCTGAGGATATAGAGAAACTAGAGCCCTTTTAAATTACTGAAGGGAATGTAAAATGAAACAGCCACAGTGGAAAACAGTCTCACAGTTCCTCAAATATTAAATATAAAATTACCATGTAATACAGCAATTCCATATCTAGGAATATACTCAAAAGAATTGAGTGCAGATACATGTACACTAATATTCATAGAAGCATTATTCACACTAACCAAAAGATGGAAATGTCCTAAAGTGTTCATCAACAGATGAATAAACAAAATGTGGAATATATAAACAATGAAGTATTACTCTGCCATAAAATGAAACAACTTTCTGATACATGCTACAACATGGATGAATCTTGATAACATTATACTGAGTGAAAGAAGTCCATCACAATAGGACAATAAAGCATGAACCCACTTACATGAAATATACAGAATATACATTTGTATGTTGTTGTTGTTGTTAGGTGCTGTCAAGTCATCTCCAACTCATAGTGACTCTCTGCACAGCAGAACAAAACACTGCCCATTCCTGTGCCAGCCTCATGATCCTTGCTATACCTGAGCCCATCGTGGCAACCATTCCTTCTGACAACATGACCAAAGCAGGTCAGATGAAGTCTGGTCATTCTCATTTCCATGTATGTTCTGTTAGTCCAGTACAGATTTTTTAGTCCTTTTAGCAGACTATGGTACTCTTATCAGTCTTCTTCAACACCACAACTCAAAAGCATTAATTATTCTTCAGCCTTCCTTCTTCATTACCCAGCTCTCACAGGCATAAGAGGTGATACATATATAAACTTTTGGAAATTATTGAATAATATCATTATTATCACATGCAAGTAAAATCTTGCTAAAGATAATTCAAAAATGGTTTTGGCAGTATATTGACAGAGAACTTCCAGAAATACAAGCTGGATTCAGAACAGGACATGGAATGAGAGATATCATTGCTGATGTCAGATGGATCTTGGGTAAAAGCAAAGAATACCAGAAAGAGGTTTACTTATGTTTTGTCCATGCAACAGCATTTGATTGTGTGGATCATAAAAAAATATGGATAACATTCAGAAGAATGGGAATTCCAGAATATTTAATTGTTCTCGTGAGGAATCTATACATAGACCAAGAGACTGTTGTTCAAATGGAACAAGAGGATATTGCATGGTTTAAAATCAGGAAGGGGGTGCATCAGGTTTGCAGTCTTTCACCATACTTATGCAACCTGTAGGAACTCTGGTAGAGTAATGCCAAAGGCACTTGACTGCTAATCAGAAGGCTGGCAGTTCAAACCCACCAGCCACTCCTCGGAAGGAAAGTTGGGCAATCTACTCCCATAGTGATATTGCCTCAGAAATTCAAGCAAGGGTCGCTATGAGTTGGGTCTGACTTGACGGCATATAATAACAATAACATTCAACCTGGATGCTGAGCAAACAATCAGAGAAGCTAGACTATATGAAAAGAACATGGCATTAGGATTGGAGGAAGACTCATTAACAGCCTGTGATATGTAGGGAACACAACCTTGCTTGCTGAAAGTGAGGATGACTTGCAGCACTTACTGATGAAGATTAAAGACTACAGTCTGCAGTATAGATTACATCTCAACATAGAGGAAATGAAAATCCTCACAACTGGAACAATAAGCATCTTCATGATAAATGGAGAAGAGATTGAAGTTGTCAAAGGTTTCATATTACTCGGTTCCACAATCAACACCAATGGAAGCAGCAGACATACTGCACTAGGCAAATCTGTTGCAAAAGACTTCTTTAAAGTCCTGAAGAGCAAAGATGTCTCCTTGAAAACAAAGGTGCACCTAACTCAAGCCATGGTATTTTCACTTGCCTCATATGCATGTGAGAGCTGGCCAATGGGTATGGAAGACTGAAAGACTGAAGAGTTGATGCTTTTGAGTTGTGGTGTTGGTGAAGAATACTGAAAGTACCATACACTGCCAAAAGAACTAACAAATCTGTCTTGAAAGTGCAACCAGAATGCTCCTTGGAAGCAAGAGTGGCCAGACTTAGTCTTACCTACTTTGGTCATGTTGTCAGAAGGGACCCTTCTCTACAGAATATCATGCTTGGTAAAGTGGAGGGTCAACAGAAAATGAGAAGGCCCTCAATTAAATGGACTGACACAGTGGCTACATTAATAGGCTCAGGTATAGCAAGGATTAGAGTCTGGCACAGGACCAGGCTGTGTTTCATTCTGTTGTACATAGGGTGGCTGTGAGTCAGAGATGACTTGATGGCACCTAACAACAACAACAAAAAAAACCTTTTAATGATTCTACAAAACATAATTATAACTAATAAACAAATTGCAGTTTCAAGATGCAGGGTGGCATGATTTTACAAAAGCGTTTCCATTTTCATAAATTCACAATGAAGAATCTTAAAAAGAAATTAAGAAACCAATCCCAATCACAGTAGCATCAGAAAGAATAACATAATTAGGAATGAGTAGAAGTAAATTTAACAAACAAAGTGTAAAATCTATACTCTAAAAACTACAAAACATTGTTGAAAGAAATTCATAAAGACCTAATTCATGGAAAGACATCTATGTGATTAATTGAATGTCTTAACACCATTAAGATTGCAATGTTCAGTAAACTAGTCTACTGATTCAACACAACCCCTACCAGAATCCCAGATGACTTTTTTTTCATGGAAATTGAAAAGATAAACTTCAAATTCACATAGTATTGAAAAGGGTCTCAAAAGTCATAACAACCTTGAAAAAGAAGAAAAAGTTGGAAAACTCATACTTCTCAATTTTAAAATTTAATACAAAGCTGCAGCAATC
This sequence comes from Orycteropus afer afer, assembly GCF_000298275.1. Classification (NCBI taxonomy): domain Eukaryota; kingdom Metazoa; phylum Chordata; class Mammalia; order Tubulidentata; family Orycteropodidae; genus Orycteropus; species Orycteropus afer. The sequence goes on from NW_006922563.1 coordinate 242,375, forward strand.
AAAACAGTGTGGTACTGGCCTATGGATAAACCCAGTGCAGTCAAGTCAATTCCAATTATGACAATGCCATGTCTTACAGAGTAGAATAGCTCCCCAGAGTTTTCTTGGTTCTGATATTTACAGAAGCAGATCACCAGGCTTTTCTCTGGCAGAGTAACTGGATAGGATCAAACTACAAACGTTGAGGTTAGCAATCAAGTGCAAATCATTTGTGCCACACAAGCACCTGGGCATATGGATTGACATAAACCAACAGAATGGAGTTGAAAGTACAGAAATAAAAAAAAAAATAGGTGATCAATTAATTTTTCACAAGGATGCCAGATCATTCAATGGAGAAAGAATAGTCTCTTTAAGAAATGATACTAGAACAACTGGTTAACCACATTCCAAAGAATGAAGTTGGATCTCTCCCTCATTCTGTACAAAAATTAACCCAAAATGGATCAGAAACCTAAATATATTCATGAATTCAGATTTAATGGGGAATTCTTGTATATGAAACTAAATGCACTGCAACAAAAGAAACAATAGAGAAATTGGACTTAGTAAAAATTAAACATTGTGCGTCAAAGAACATTATCAAGAATGTTAAAAGACAACCTGCACACTGTGATAAATTATTTTTATATCATATATCTGATAAGCATTTAACAATTAGAATACATAAAGAATTCTCACCAGTCAACAACAAAAAGACAAGTGACCCAATTAAAAAACAGTCATACAACTTGAAAAGATATCTCATAAATACACACACACACACATACATACAAATGGAAAATAATTACATGAAAAGATGTTCATCATCATTGGTCACTAAGGAAATGCAAATCAAATGTATGATGCGCTACCACTTCACCCTTACTAGGATGATCTTCATTAAAAGAAAATAGCAGGTGTAGTGAGGATGTGGGGAAAGGAGCCCTCATATATTGCTGATGAGAAAATGAAATGGTGTGACTGCTATGGAACAGTTTGGTAGTTTCTCAAAACACATAGAATTACCACATGACTACTCCCAGATACATACCCTCTGGTGGTGCATGTGCCTAAGGCATTTGACTGCTACCCAGAAAGCTGGTGGTTCAAACCTACCAACCATTCCTTGGAAGAAAGGTTGGGCAATCTACTTCCATAGTGACACTGACTCAGAAGCCCAAGGAAGGGTCGCTGTGCACCAAATCTGACTCAATGGCAGTGTGTTAGATACATACCCAAGAGAAAATAAAACTTTTGTTCACAAAAAAATTTATACACATTTACAGCAGCATTATTCATAATAAGGTCCATCTATCTATAAATGAATAAATGAGTAAACAAATTTTGGTACTGTGGTAATTAAGGTTATGTGTCAACTTGGCTAGGCCTGGTTTTGAGTGGTTGGGCAGCTGGTGGTAGTTATTCCCCATGATGACACTGGCAATCAACTCCACGGTGCAACCTGCCATGAGCAGCCGAGTAGCTGCTTTAGGGATGCGGTCTGCTTCCAGCATGTAAGGAGAAGCTTTGGGAATGATCTGCAGCTCTTGGCAAACTTGAATCCTGCATGTGGCAAAGTTGTTATTCAGCAGCCTGCCACGTTGTCTGCTGATCTTGGGACTCTTAATGGACTTGAATTAATGGCCTGCCCTGTGGTTTGGTAGTATCAGGACTGTGTCTTTTTTACTTGTGGAACTTGGGTTTGTCAGCCTCACCAGCCAGCAGCTGCCTGAGTGAAGAAAGCCTCCAGCGTCAGTGGGCTGTGAGCAAGAGGCAGAGCTGAAGCCCAAGGTTGAGGGGTGTTCACCAGCCCCTAGAGCCTCGCACTTTGAACTTGGAATTCTATCTAGCCTCTAAAACTGTATGAGAATAAATTCCTGTTTGTTAAAGTCATCAATGTCTGGTGTTTTCTGCTAGAGCTACATGGGAGGTAACCAAAACAGTTACTTGCAGACCATAAAATACTTCTCAGGCATAAAAAGTATTGAAGTACTGACACATGCTACAATTTGGATGTACCTCAAAAACATTATGCAGAGTGAAAGAAACTAGAAACAATAGGTTAAATATTGTATAATTCCTTTCATGTAATATATCCAGAAGAAGTGAAAATATACAGGAGAAAGTAGATTTGATACATCTAGACAATGCAGAGGGGATAAAATCAGGAGTGAATATATAATGGTAATTAATGCATGGCACATTTTATGGGATAATGTCAATGTTGGGAAACAAAAGAGGACTGGTATTTGTACAACATTATGAATGCACTAAATGCCACTGAATTGTATACATTAAAACGATTAATGGTATGCTGTGTGAATTTAATCCCAGTAACAAAATTTTAATTAAAACTTTTAAGTTAAAAAGTAGCATTAAAATATTTAATTTAATTAAAACTTACATGAAAAAGATAACAGTGTACCTCATTTGAAAGCATAAACTGTGGAAAATGAATCTGAAAAATTCAGAAGAAACTTATTTAGAAGGATATAATTTCCTCTGAAATGTAACATGTGATCCATGTCAAGAAAATTACATACACACAATTGGAGGACAATGAAAAACTTCGAAAATATTAGCAAAATACATAAGATGTTAACATACATAATAATAATGTCCACTACTAAATTGAATATGGTTACAGGAATGTTCTCATAAACTAGGCTTAATTGTACAAAATAGTTTAACTTTTTGGAACACTTTCTGAAAGTCCAATTCCAGTCTAAGTAATCAAACGTATTTACATAAGAATGCATTTTGCATCACTGCTGACAGTTATTTTAAAAACGAACACTTTTAAATCTATAATTAAATGGAAGAGTAATATACTAATTCTAAGTAGTCATATTTTGATAAGAGGGAAAAATCACAAACACAATTTCAACTACTGGAATTGGCTTCAAATTTTGATGCAATGCTTCAAAAGGAAATAGTGCACAGTTTACTAAAGTGATGATAAACTTTTAAAATTATCCAGATAAAATTATTTTTTATTTTTCAAATAGACTGCTAACTTGCAAAACAACATGTAAAGAAAGCCTTCATGTTGAGAATATACCAAATATTAATATATTTACACAGGGAAAAAAGATGCAACTTGAAATATTCAGAGTAATTATCACTTTAAATTGTCCGACACAATGGCACATAACAACAACACTACTCCTATTTTTATTATCTTAATTTAAGTTTTACTTATAATGAGTAATAGTTACTTAAAGTAAAAGAAATGTTACAATAGCAGATAAAAGGTTATGGTATTCTGCTACATTCTATAAATGTTATGAAACAACAGGAAGTAAAGACAAAAGACAGGCTTGCTCTTTACTACTAGAGTTTATTTTGTGTGTGTGGTCTGTATTGGAAGATATGGTGCCATTTTCAATTCTCTGAGGACACTTTCTCCACTGCTACATACTTCATAGTTCTGTAAAATGTTCATTACACTGATTCATTAAAGACTTTGGACCTAGGTCACCAAGGACCCTTGTTTATGCACTTGACCTCAGGTTTGGCAAATAAAACAAGTGTCCATCTTGTTATTGTAAAAGATTCACACTTCAACTAGAAAGATTGAACAGCACCTCTTATGAAATGGAGGGAGCTCCTGATAGTCCTGGATCTTTGAACAGAAAGACAATTTCAAAGTCAGACAAACGTCTTGGTAAAAAGGCTTGACCACATGTTGGAAATGAAAATATCAAATAGATAATTAGCATCCAGAAGATGCTTATGAGTTAATGACTAAGAGTGTCCAGGATTCCACACACAAGCCTCTGCAAACTTAATCTTCATCCCTCTATCAATCTGTATAATCAGGGATGATTAATGAACTGAAATTATGATGGACTATTCAGAGTAAGTACATGTCTGTGACTTCCTTTTCTTTTCTCTTTTAGAAACTTAGATGATGATTTTCTCTAAGAAACAGTTTGGATCTTGTTTATCTCAATTAAAGGGATGTGAATAGTTGATTATAGTATTTTCAAAAATGAGGCAAGAATTTGTGACTTAGAATTGATTGAAGATACATATAAGGCTGTATTTATAAATCAACAAAAGTAGATCATCTAAATTAAATGAGGAATTTCTAGAGTCAATCTGAAATTGAGTATCATCTGATGATCAATTAGAATCTCTGCACCTCTTTAAATGTCAGTCCTCTTAGAGACAAATAAACAGAAATCAGTCACAAGCTAGTGGCAATCTCCTTTTAAAGATATTTAGGAGCAAGCTCAAGTCTCAAAATTCCAAGGTTGTGTAAATCACCAATCCTAGGTGGCTCTGAACAGAGGAACAGAGAAGTAGATGGACTGGAAATGTCAACTTTTCTAAATGTCAAATGTATTAATCTTTTAATTAATTTTAATTATTTAAACTATTCTTAGTCATTTAATTTTTATTGTCTTTGTGATTCTCTAGTCTTAGGACTGTCTCTGCTCTTCCCTAAACCACACAGAATGTCAGTCTTATCTGTCCTGACTGGAAAATGCAAATTCTGGGAGATTGACTGTGAGAAATGAGCATACAGTGAATAAACACCATCTCCTCACCTTTGGAGGAAGGGAATATTAGAAGCAATCAAGATGGTGAATTAATTGGGGTTTCTATGAGGATTTATTTTTTTCAATTTACTGATATACTTGAATAAGAAATGGAAAGTATCTGAGGAGATGTTAGCATAATTCATTGATATTGCCTGAGAATAACCACAAGACAGCTGTTGGTCTAAATCGAGACTTTAGGAGAGATCTGGTGGCCTAGTGCCTAAGGCATTTGACTGTAAACCAGAAGGCTGACAGTTCAAACTCACCAGCCACTCCACAGAAGGAAGACCAGGCAATCTACTTCCATAAAGATTTATGACTCGGAAACCCACAGGGTATCACTATGAGCGGAGTTGACCTGATGGCAGAGAGTTTGGTTGAGTCTAATCTTGGGTTCATTATAGTGACCCTGTAGAACAGAGCAGAAGTACCCCATAGAGTTCTAAGACTGTAATCTGGACAGAAACAGAATGCCACATCTTTATCAGAGGCAGCATGTGGTTGGTTCGTAAGGCAGATCTTTTGGTTCCCAAATGAGCACTTAACCATTGAATCACCTAATTGACTCAACAGCAGTAGGTTTGGTTTTGGAATCTTGAGTTATGTAGCTCTGGTAGTGCAAATTATTAAGTGCTGGACTGCTAACAGAAACATTGGTGGTTCCAGCCCACACAGTGGCTCCAACAAAAAAGACTTGGCAATGTTTCCATAAAAATTAAGACAATTTAAACAAAATGAATTGCTGTCAAGTGGATTCTGACTCACACCAACCTTCAAGGACCAGGTAGAATAGTTCCATAAAATTTATGATACTGTAATCTTTACAGGGAGCTCTGGTAGCTTAGTGCTTAAGGCACTTGACTCCTCACCAGAAGGCTGGTGATTGAAAAACACCAGCCATTCCTCAGAAGGAAGATGGGGCAATCTACTTCCGTAGTGGTACTGCCTCAGAAACCCAAGAGGGGTCTCTATGAGTCTGGTCTGACTCGACGGCAAATAACAACAACAACAAATCTTTACAGAAACAGACTGTGCATCTTTCTCCTGAGGAGCCCTGATGGTTTCAATCACCAATATTTTGGTGAACAGCCAAGAGTTTAACCACTGTGATACCAAAGCTCCTTTCCTTAAAGATTACTTACTGTCAAGAAAGCCCAAGGGGCAGTTCTACTCTGTCATTGGGGGGTCTCAATCAGTCAAAACGACTTGACTGCATATAGCAACAACAATATAACACATTTTTATTTTAATATGTTTATTAATGGAAGGAAGGTTGGGCAATCTACTTCCATAGTGATACTGCCTCGGCAACCCAAGGAGGGATCGCTATGAGCTGGGTCCGACTCCACGGCACATAACAACAACAACAATGTTTATTAAAGGTGTATTGAGGCATACATGACAAGTACAAATGGCAGGTTATTTCTGTAAAACAGTCACATGATGATTTTTTTGCCTAAATGCTAGTGTTATGTACATGCTGATATGCAGATTAGGTAATCAGGTTACAGTGTGGTTTAAGAGCAAACCCCATAACTCCTACATACACACAAACACACAAACAAAACAAAAATCAACTGAATTAGAGTCAGGAACATGACAAAATGAAGAGCTGTCAGAGCCATTTAAAGTCAAGTCCATCTAAGAAACTATGTAAGATCATTTGGTATAAAAGTATTTATCAGGAATTAAATATATGGCTCTAGCCCGGCCAGTTCTGTGTCAATGACAAGATAAAACCTCTGATTGCAACCCATTTTTCCCCCTTTCAAATTTGCATAAGGTGTGACAAAACACATAGGAAAGTACATAATTAGGTTTAGGAGACTCAGACTCCTCTGAAGGCTCTAACCAGAAAACAAGGGAAGGACTTGGGAAGAGCCAGGTATAAGTCAGCATCAGGAAGCAAAATGAATTAGGGGGAGAGGAAACACAGTGATTAGATAAGATGTTCAGACAGACAGTCTATGTGAAGTGGTTACCACAAGACCTGTCAAACAATATAGTGTGGTCTAGAGCCTTTACACTATTCCACCACTGCCAGAAAAGAAAGAAAGAAATTTCCAAATTAGAATAAGGGAAACAGCAAAATTAAATGAAATTACCCTCAAAGTGAATAGAATTTGAAGATAGGGCTAAACTAAGAAACAATACAGCCAGAGACCTATGGTTAATAAAAATTAAAAGTAAAATGTTGCTGTCAATTGTATACTAACTCCTATCAACCTGGGCCGGTCAGAGGAGAAACGTGTTCCACTAGTTTTTTAATGGCTGATATTTCAGAGCTAGATTGCTAGGTTTTTTTTTTTCCAGATGATTCTGGGTAGACTTGAACTTCCAAACTTTCCTTAAACAGTGGAGAGTGTTAACTGTTTGCATCACCAAGGAATTTCCTATTTTTAAAATAAGAATATAAATGTTAGATTATGTTTTTTTGTTTTTGGAAACAAGTAAGAGTGGTAAAGATGTGAAATTCCATTTAGAATCTATCCAGTTTAGCCGGACTCTGAAACTTCCAGATGCAGATGTCTAACAGCCAGAGAGATCATGTCTGAATTTTTAATCATTCAAATGTTAAATGCTAAATGGAAATCATGGGACTTAATGCAACTCACTGCTGTCACATCATTTCCAACTCATAGTGACCACTCCTTGCATTTCCAAGGCATTATCTCTGTGGAAATAGATTGCCCAATCTTCCTCTGAGGAGTGGCTGGTGAGTTTGAACCATCAGCCATCGGGTTAGCAGTCAAATGCCTTAGATGCTAGGCCACCAGAACTCCTTAATGCAATGTCCATGAAAAATATATATAGAAGCAGAGAAGTGGAACTAGAAATGTCTGAGAAATATCAACATTATAAACATGAGTAGGAAAAGATGTATCTTTAAAGAGTCATAAAAGCAAAGCAAAGAAGCTCTGGTGATGTAGCGATTAAAGCATTGAGCTGCTAACCAAAAGGTAGGCAGTTGGAACCCACCAGCTGCTCCATAGAAGGAACATGAGACAGTCTGCTTCCATAAGGATTTATAAACTTGGAAACCTTATAGAAGTCACTATGAGTCCAAACTGACTTGATGGTAGAGGGTTTGGTTTTGGTTTAAAGGCAAAACAAAACCCTGTAGTATGAATATCATGCAATAAATGTGTCTAGAAAATAGAAGGAAGGAGTGGTTAGCAGTGTCACTTGAAACAAAAGGTGAAATAAAATTGTTCCATTTTATTTAACTTTAAAGAAATCAGTGATAAACTTGCCAAGAACTGTTTCAGTGGAGTGGTGTGTTCACAAGCCATATCATAAACAGTTGAGTACAAAGAAACTCAAGGATTAGAGAAAATCATTTCAGATTGTTGAAGCTAAGGCAGAATATGAAGCCGGAGACTTTACTGAACACCTGCAGAGCTGAATGTACCACAGAACCCCCCAAAAAATAACCAAACTCACTGCCATGGTGTTGATTCTGACTCATAGTGACCCTCTTTGGGTTTCTGAGGAGGTAAATCTTTACAGTAGTAGATTGCCCAGTCTTCCTTCAGCAGAGTGGCTGGTGGGTTTGAACCGCACAATTAAGTATTCTGGAATGCCCATTCTTCACAGTGTTATCCATAATTTTTTAGGATCCAGAGTCAAATGGCTTTCCATAGTCAATAAAACACAGGTAAACATCTTTCTGGTATTCTTTGCTTTCAGCTGAGATCCATCACCAACAATATGCCTCATTCCACATCCTCTTCTGAATCCAACTTGAATTTCTGGAAGTTCCCTGTGAATATACTACTGCAACCATTTTTGAATTATCTTTAGTAAAATTTTACATGTGTGTAATATTAATGATATTGTTAGATAATTTTCACATTCTGTTGGATTACCTTATTTTATTTTTCTTTTTATTGTGATTTGGGTGAAGATTTACAGAGCAAATTCACTAGCCATACAGCAATTTACATATACTTTGTCTCATGACAAAGTACTTTGACCACAGTTCACCACAATGCAACAGCTCTCCTCCCACTTCTTCCCCATAGTTACCTCTTCCCAGTGTCCATCCCTCCATGGACACCTGCTCTCTGAGCTTTCTACCTGTGCATAAGCAGCCCTTCTTTCTCCCATGATTGTTCTCTCCAAGGAGTGTATCTAC
>NW_006922563.1:251576-252510 GCF_000298275.1 Orycteropus afer afer
CAAGCAGTGACCACAACCTTCCCCTTGTCAACTCCACTATACACCTGGGAATTCTGATCATTCACATAAACTTATAGGGCCATTGTCTGCCAACCCTATATATGTTCTTGAATACAATCCCCATTTCATAGACTTACCTAATAGTTCATCCTGTCTACCCATCTATCCACCCATATACCCATGCTTGCCTACACTGACAATGCAGTACTGTATGTGCAAAAGGGTTCATATTTGTTGTCTGTACCTTCCATGTACCTCTCTATGTCTTTCTCATCCTCAATGATGCCATATTGGTCAGTCACATTTGGTACATTGACCTTCTCTTCACCAAATCAATACTTATCTCTATCTATCTGTGTTCCCTCCCCTCCCCTCCCACCCCTGGTAACCAACAAAGAAATTTCTTCTATGGATAAACCTTTCCTTAACTTTTACAATAATGGACTAATAAATATTTGTCCTTTTGTGATTGACTTATTTCACTCAGCATAATGTCCTTCAAGTTCATCCACATTATTTGGTGTTTTGCAGATTTTACATTATTCTTTAGTGTTGCATAATATTCCATTGTGTGTATGTACCATAGTTTGGTTACCCATTCCTCAGTTGATGGACTGAGGTCGTTTCCATCTTTTGGCTATGGTATAGTCTATTTATGCCATATATTAGGGCCCTTAAATTTGCCCTAATATATTTTCCTCGAGGAACTGTATAGTTTTAGGTTTCACATTTAAGTCTTTGATCCATCTGGAGTTCATTTGTGTGTATGGTGTGAGGTACAGAACTTGTTACAACAGTCCATTCTATCTTGCAACTAACTCTCTTAACTTCCTCACCATTTAGATGTCCTGTGACTATACAGCCTTTTCCCTCTTTTTGTCTGTAGTTGTCCTCACATGCCAATTGATGTCTCTGGTTCCCTGTTTACAATCTT
>NW_006922563.1:253556-255017 GCF_000298275.1 Orycteropus afer afer
TTTTCTGTGTTTTCTTTGGTCTGTCTCTCAATCCTTTGAAGATACTTAAAGATAATTCTTTTGAATTCCTTATCAGAGAGTTCCAATGCTGCTTCTTCCTCAGGGATGTGTTCTGGGTCTGTGTCCTGCTCCCTTTTTTCTACCACTTTATCCTGCTTCTTTGTGTGGACTGTGATGGTCTGTTGTCTACAAGGCATTGTGGCATTGCTGTATTTAGAGCTCTGTTAACTGCTTGTGAAAAGCAGCCAAGGGTGATTCAGGCTCTTCTTGGTGTTTTTTTTTATCATTGGCCCATTGATGGAGATGGAGGTAGTGGCGCTCACTCAGTAAGTGAAGTTGCAGGAGGTGTGGGTGTAGTTGTGTCTTATGGGGACTGTCATTGTCTCTCATTCAATTAGACACAAATTATAATTGAATAACCTTCAAAAAACTAAAAGTACATGGACAAAAAACACGCCATGTAGTCACACAGGAACAGTAACCAATAAAAGAAAAAAGGAAAAAAGAAAAAGAAAACCTGCAATATCTTGGGATAGGGCATCAAGAGGATAAAAGTAGAGAAGGAGAATAATGAAGGAAAAAAATGGGAAAAATACAAAAAGAAAAATAAGGAACAGGGTTAACCATGAGAAAAAACAGGGAAATAAAACTTAAATTAAAAAAATAAACAAATAAACCAGGAACAGGAAAAAGAAAAAATGCTGAAAACTAGTACCTGGGAGGGGAAGATTAAGAATAATAGTAAAAAGGACAAAAATATTAATAATAATAGTTGTTTTAAAACAGACAAATACAACCAAACTAATCACTAGAAAAATAAAGTGAAAAAGAAAAAAATACAAAATGATAGAGAAAAAAAAAAATTGGTGGAGGATGGGCAGTACACCCAGGCTCTGTCTGAGCACACAGACTGTAATGGAGTTCCTGTGGGCCCAGAAGATAGGTGGGAGTGGGGGATGGCCATACCTCCATTCACCAAGCAGTTGTGGAGTATAAGAGTAATAAGAGGAATGTCAAACCTTTTCAGTTTTGCAGGTCAGGAGGGTCCTTGGGGTTGCTGGAAAGCAGAACGTATTCTTAAGCCCCAGGAATCTGTGAGAGCACTGTGTCTTTAAATATCCAAAATAGTCAAGCTGCTTTTAGACCTTCAAAATGGCGGCATCCTCCAAACCGGCAAAAGTCCACAGCTCAGCCTGCCTTTCTCTTCACCTTCTCCATTTATTCCCCAGCCACCAGAGAAGTCCTCCGTGCAGTCCCTGGCTAGCAGTGCTGAATTTTAGGTTAATTCTTAACTCCTATCAGCACTTGGGAATCTCCAAGTGGTCTGCACCATCAGAATCGCTCAGGATCTCTGCCAGACTGCATCTCTGTATGTCTCCTTTTTTGGTATTTTCACGCAAATTCTTCTGCTAGTTGGGGTTTAGTCCACTTCTATATCCTTCCCTTCAAGGCTCAGGGGTC